>NC_140265.1:2743519-2746019 GCF_949987555.1 Borostomias antarcticus | reverse complement strand
GAACATCAATCAATCAATCAATCAATCAATCAAAGCTTTATTTGTATAGCGCATTTCATACCCAGAGGCAACACAATGCGCTTTACAGAGAACAAGGGAGGTGGGCATACGACCCACTCTACATATTCCAGAGGGAAGCAAAAAAAAAACAACATCTACTCCTTCAACTCAGCCTCAAAAGCAACTCTGTGGATGTGCCAGTTACCGTAATGATAGGGTCAGTGTTGACAACACTCCCTACTGATCGTCCTAACTCTCACCTCCTTTTAGGTTGAACAATCCAGAAAGGTCAAAGGCCAAAGACCTCAGGAGCATAGCTTTGTGTCGTTGTTGGTAGTGGAGGTAGTCAGACGAACGCAGAAACAGAGGTTGAGAATCTGCATTGTACAGTATATCTGCATCGGTATTTCTGTAGCGTTCCACTTCTCTTTGTAAAAGCAATCACTCCATAGATAGAATTCACCTATTATTATTTTTTGCTAATGAGATTTTGTACCAAACTGTTTTTATGTGTTTTGTCCAGGCTATTGTGATATGGTGACACATTTGGAATATATTTTGTATGTATACATTATGTATAAAGTACTTATCTATGTACAAGAGAAGAGTGTTTTCTGCTCCTATAGTGACTCCCCCCAAATGGTTCTATGTTGCTCCATATCTGAATGTCTGTGTCATGTGACATTACTGTTAATGACGTACTGTATTTGTGAAACTGTATAAATGTACATAACCTTTAAAGTTGTCTCAGGTTTCTTTCATGCGTTATCAATCAATCAATCAATCAAAGCTTTATTTGTAGAGCGCATTTCATACCCAGAGGCAACACAATGCGCTTTACAGAGAACAAGGGAGGAGGGCATACGACCCACCCCTACATATTCCAGAGGGAAGGAAAAAAACAGTAATCACCCAGGGGCCAGATAAGTGAGCTGTAAAACTTCTTCCCTGACCCCTCTCAACAAGGCGATCGAGCAAGCTCCTGGAGTATGTTTGTCTACCGGCTAAGAACATTTATAAAGCAATAAATTACATTAAATTACATTTCAGAGTAAGAGAGGCTTAAAAAGCATCATAGGAGAGACATGGCAAATACTGGTGTGTGTTTGCTATGGCCCAGGCCTAAAGCCGGAAGTGGGCTGGTGTATGTCTGTGTGTACGTGTGTGTGTGTGTGTGTGTTAACTAAATGCTACGACATCCACAGCAGACACAGGGGTATCTATCGGACTCCGGGAGGTCTGGGTTATGTTGCCCAGATATGGATAAAAGACAGTTAGCTCTCTCATACTTGGGCCTCAAAAGTGCAAACTCAGAGAAAAATCTAACGCACCTCAAGTCAAATGTACAGTGTGTGTACTTGACCTAGGTTCTCAGTATGTGACTCACAATTCTCACCACTAGAGGGCGTCACACTCCAATTAATTCACCCATTCCCCCCTCTTTCTCATTCCAACAACTCATAGTTGATCAGATGGTAAATGGAGTGCATTTACGTATAACGCTTTTATCCAAAGCGGCCTCTCATTCACCCATTCACCTCTCCCCGCCTCCACCCTATCTCTCTCTCCCCTCCCTCTCTCTCGTCGGATCATGGGCTGTGCACTCGGGGGTCAGGAGCGCATGCGCGCCTCTGTCTTGGGCTGCTTTCAAATCCTACTGCTAGCCTACGAATAGCCTTCAAAATAACAAAACGCCCTTGAATATGAATGATTCATAGAGAGCGATGACCCTTATTTAATATCACCAATAATGCCTATCCATCTCTATCGAAAACGTGGACAATTAACGACTGGATTTAACGGACTGATTATCCGATCAGCCTTTTAAGCGCTCCTATTTAATTCTGAATGTGGGAGTGTATTAAATAAGTTGTATCGTTGGGTCTTAAGCAAAAAGAAGCTTAAATCTATTTAAATCTAGCCCTGCATTTATTTCAATTAGCTGGCCGCCTGGACTATAGCCGTCACGTCACAGTGTTCTATCCGTGACATCACGGGCACTACGGCGTCACATCACGCACACGTCACAGCGGCAAGGTATATATCTTGCTGTAACGAGTGGACAAGCCTCAGTGCGATGTTTGCGATGAGAAGAGCATGTTGTTAAAGATGTGGCTTTGACAATATGTTTGTTAGTGGAGTAAACAAAGTTTTTAGAGTCATAGTGCCATCTGGTGGATATGGACGATCCTGAGCCCACGCCCGATCAGATCCCGTTCCTGTTGATTGACAACACACTCCTCTGCTGGGGACTTTTAATCGCTCTCTCCTTGGGCGTGATCGTGCCTTGGCTATTCGATCAATGGAGAGATCGCCGTGGAAACATTAAGGTTGGTAATCAAAGTTTCATTGTACTTTAATCATTTACAATTCAAACAAATACAGAAGCTGCTCTGTCTTTGTGAAACCTTAATGACCTCAACATCCATCTTGTATTTCCTTTATGAATTAGGATGGAAACCGTAAAGACATTCATCGGTAAGTTCAGAATGTTTTTTCA
>NC_140265.1:2733519-2738519 GCF_949987555.1 Borostomias antarcticus | reverse complement strand
GGCTTTAAACACCGATCAGTTGGTTATAGGCAGCCTTGAGGCATTTGTTTAAATGTATTTGTATTTAAATGTATGTGTAACACTGTACATAGTAATCAGTTCTCTAAGTTTTTTGGGGGGAGACAACAGATCAGCGTTCTCATCGCATCTCCTGTCTACCTTTTGCAAGGAAAGCTAATGATCTGACCAAATATAAACAAGTCAAAAGTATATTTGAAGACCATTGTGTAATAAAAATATCCAAGAAATGTTTATGGTTGTTTTTCTTCCATTATACATGTAAAGGTTACTTCTTGATGTATTTACATTTCAACAAAGTGTAATATCTACACATCAGACACATTGTCTTGATATGTCTACATGTCATGTACAGTAACTTGGAAGGTCTTAACACAACACGCAGAGCGCTTTGGACATGTAACTCCCTTATCAAGTAGTCGTTAGTCAGACACATTAAACAGTGATGCTTTCATAACCGTCTCTGAATAATTCCAATGAAGCATTGTGAACCAACATGTGTGTTCCGTCTTTTATGCCTAATTGCAAACTACAATGTCCAATAGGAATGTTCTTTTACTCTAATGACTGGTTTTAGGTGTAGTGACATTTGTTCTGACTGGGAATACATTACAAGGAATGACACACAAACACCAATTTAATTCAAGAAAATACATTTAATAAAAAATAAAAACAATAATGTAACAAGGTAAAACAGGTTTTTTTGACTGAGGCTTCTAGAAGCAACATCAGCCGGTCCTCCCTCTCCTTAAACAACCCCCTTTCCTCCCTCCACTCAGCCTTCATCTCTGCCTTCTCTCTCCCCCATTCAACATCAGCCGGTCCTCCCTCTGGAGGACGGCCAACTCTTCCCTGTTTACGGGGAAGAGAAACGCCACGCTGAAAGGCTTGGAGTAAGTTAACTAACGTATGCATTGTTGTTCAGAAGCAATCCAGTGGTCTGTTTACTTTGGATATTGATTCATGTAGGACCTACATCTTAGAAGCTGGGCTGCAGGGGACGACGGAGACAGCCTGGATAAAGCACACAGAGAACCTTGTAGCCATGTACAAGGTGATTTTGATCTACAGGCTACATGATAGCAAAGATATTGATAGGGACTCACAGTTTGTATGACACTAGAAAACTGTTATCTAACCTCATAGGACCTAAAGAGCCCCAGAACTGGGGTCAGCACAGAGGGAGGGGAGCCGAACGTCACTAGTCCATGCTCTAGGAGCAGCAGAACTAAACTAGTCCATGCTCTATGAGCACCAGAACTAAACTAGTCCATGCTCTAGGAGCACCAGAACTAAACTAGTCCATGCTCTAGGAGCAGCAGAACTAAACTAGTCCATGCTCTAGGAGCAGCAGAACTAAACTAGTCCATGCTCTAGGAGCACCAGAACTAAATTAGTCCATGCTCTAGGAGCAGCAGAACTAAACTAGTCCATGCTCTAGGAGCACCAGAACTAAAAGCACTCTTTCCAAGTTCAGTTTTGACTCCCGGGACCTCAAGAGCCAAATAAAAAAGTTGATGAGTTTCTCAACATCAAGGTGAGGATATCGAACCCTGCAGAGATAATTCCAGCCCTGGCTGACTGTCCTTGAATAAAAAAGCATTGTGTTTTACAGCATTCAAAAGTATTTTTCAATATAAAAATAAAGCTGTATTCATACAATCATTTAACAACTTTGTTACTGTCAGCAAACATAAAATACATCAGTAATAACAATGATAATAACGGATCATGCAAGTACAGTACAAACAGGCATTAATGCAATCTGAAAAGATAACAACTTCAAAAAGAAGAAAAAAACTCCTGATAAAAATAGACGGGGTGGAACTTCAAAGATCCAGGATCAGACCAAAGCTGTCAGTCACCATTGGCAGGGACACCACATGACTGACCTCAGATCAGCCTCTAAACAGCAGCTTCTTCCTGCTCCATCCTCTGGGCTGCTCCTTCCTCTCCTGGCCCCGCCTCAGCACTGGAATGCAGGGCCTCCATCTCCATGCTCTCCCTCTCTGCTGGCCTCCGCCCCCTGGTGGTCTGGAGAGACACAACACCAAGAGTCAGGAACAGGGGGAGAGACTTGGAGAAATGAGCAGCAAGTTCATTATCACAGGCCTACTGTACATGAACACAACAAGTCTATCAGCAAGCAGATAGGCAAACGTGGTAGTTAAGCAAAGACTTGACCTCTGTGCCACGGCTGTCATTCCCCCGACTGACTGGGTAATAACTTGTACCTTAAAGAACAGATAGAGGGCAGGGGTGGATATCACCAAGATCAGCATCACCACCAGCATCACCACTCTGATGATGAAATCTGTCAGAGGAGAGTCTGGAACAGAAACACAGCGGATGAGGAAACTGAGAATCATCAGATCAGATTAAGCTGTCAACTGAAAAGTTACATCATCATATATTGCTTTCATGTCAAAAGTGCTGCTACTTTGTTTGTGGACTGTGGAGAGAGACAGTGACCTTAAGGTAGTGCTACTGACATCCATATTATAATTCTGTGGTCACCCACCCCCAGATCACCACAGGAATCAAATGACTCACTGACCGTTAGACTCACTCAAGACCAACCCAGTGGTTTACAAACATGTGTCATAGCAGCCCAACCAATTGGTTGAGTGAAAAAGGTAGGGATTGTGGTTCTAAAAGTCCATCAGTTACCTGCGACAGTGACAGAGAGGAGCTTACTCTCAGAGTAGAAGTTATGAGAGAAAACGTAGACCTCATAAACACAGCTGTAGTTTCCTTGGTGGGCGTGGTCTGCAGCAGGAAACAGGAAGTTGGCAGAGTGATTGACAGCTGGGTGGGTGTGTCTCAGGGTTGTGTTGGAGCCGGTGAAGGTGAGGTGGAAGGAGCCTCCTGGGTACTGTGGCTGGATGGAGCAGCTGATGTCAAAGCTGTGGTCCTTGAACACCTGCAGCCCCTGCTGCTGGCCCTCGGAGACCCCTCGCATGGAGGAAGACAGGGAGACAATAGGCTGGAATAGGAGATCTGCAAAGACAGAGAAGAGGGGAGAGAAACCAACCTCTCTGATTCAGGTGTGATGGTGAGATCTGCTGTGTTCTCCTCCCTCCCTCACAGGGCAGCATGGGCTACTTTAGTGACTGAGACAGCAGTATACAGTAGCATCACGTGATATTTCTGAAACATAACTGAGCAGATCACTGCCAGGACACCATGAGTATGAGTCTCTTTAAACCCTGGTGTACACTCCCTCAGACCAGCACATTTACATTTAAACCACCATGCAGTGAGCTGTTCATATAAGCTCCATCAGCACAAGTGTGTAGGTATCTGTCCAATAATGACACTTGTATAGAAATGTAGCCATTTTATACAAAGTGGACGCTACAACAAATAACATCAGCTTGTATCCAATAAGACAGACATCTTTAATACCAGAGATAATCCTTTAATACTGTAACAGTGTAATGTAGTGTAATAGTCTTTTTGTAAAGCTCTCACAGCTACTGTGACAGGTGCAGACTGGGAAATGTGTGACTGTCAAGATCATCAGCTGAATATAATGACATGATGTGTGTATTACCTGAGCAGACCACCTCCAGGACAGTAGTAGTATTATAGAATACACCAATATCTATCAGAATGTTGCCGTTTCATACAATGTGAATCCCTTCAACAGATAACATCAGCTTGTATGCAATAAGACAGACATCTTGAATGTAATAATACTGTAACAGTGTAACTGAGTAGTGAATATAATGACATGATGTGTGTATTACCTGAGCAGACCACCTCCAGGACAGCAGTAGTATTACTCCCTCCATACACTGTTCCACACTCCCTCAGTGCAGACTCAGATCCGGCACAGGGAGATATAAACACCCATACAGGACGGTCTTCACCACTACGAGTCCCTCTTGTTGAAAGAGCAGAGCCACAGCCCAGCTGTCTACACACTACAGCTGCAGCACGCATGGTCCAGACAGACCTACTGACCATACCTCTCCACTCTCCCTGGTGGTTCATCTCCACTCTACCAGCACAGCGGCTGCCTCCTCCCACCAACCTCACATCATCAGGCCCTGGAGAAAGACAGGAGACAGTCAGGCCCTCTGACTCTATGTATCCCAACTAAACACAGCCATGCTCTTTCTATCATGTCACTCCAGGTGAGAAACCGAGGTGAGAGACAAACTGATTCTTACAGTACCTGAGCAGGTGAGTTCAACAGCATTGCCAGGTGAGCTGGTGCTTCTAGCTGAGCCTGAGGAGTCACAGTCCAGCAGACGGGACTCGTTGCCTTCACACTGGAACTCTTTAACCCAGATTGGACTCTCACCTTCCCCATAGAGCGCCCCCTGGAGGGCTGAAGGAGCCCCACAGCCAAGCTCCCGACAGACCACCTCTGCATCCTGCCAGTCAAAGCCAGCTTCACACACTGAGACCCACGTCTGATTAGACCTCACCTCCACTCTGCCAGAACACAGACCAGCTCCATTCACAAGCCTCACAGACTCTGAAGGAAGAGAGACAGATGGTCAATATGAGCATTATTATTATTATTATTATTATTGATACCATAACATCTTTCAGCAAAATAAGAAGTGTGAAGATATCCATTAATGTCAAAGAATACACGGATATCTATCAAAATGTTGCCATTTCATACAATGTGAATCCCTTCAACAGATAACATCAGCTTGTATGCAATAAGACAGACATCTTTAATGTAATAATACTGTAACAGTGTAACTGAGTAGTGAATATAATGACATGATGTGTGTATTACCTGAGCAGACCACCTCCAGGACAGTAGTAGTATTAATCCCTCCATACACTGTTCCACACTCCCTCAGTGCAGACTCAGATCCGGCACAGGGAGATATTAACACCCATACAGGACGGTCTTCACCACTATGAGTCTCTCTTGTTGAAAGAGCAGAGCCACAGCCCAGCTGTCTACACACTACAGCTGCATCACTCATGGTCCAGACAGACCCACTGTACAG
>NC_140265.1:2556019-2726019 GCF_949987555.1 Borostomias antarcticus | reverse complement strand
CGCTGGGGACTTGTGGAGAGACGCAGAGCCTCCCCAGACGCGACATCCTCCAGTTGGCATCAACTCGTGTATAGCTCTAACTAGTAGCCCATAGCCATTAAAACGGCTTATTGTTTTATTCATATATCAACTAGATAATTCGATAATAATGAGTAGCCTAGCAGGCTATTAAAGGAATTCAATAGGGCCTAATAAGCCTTAAGTTGTAGCCTAGGCTACAGTACAATCACTAGGCTCAGCTAGAAGCACCAGCTCACCTGGCAATGCTGTTGAACTCACCTGCTCAGGTACTGTAAGAATCAGTTTGTCTCTCACCTCTGTTTCTCACCTGGAGTGACATGATAGAAAGAGCATGGCTGTGTTTAGTTAGGATACATAGAGTCAGAGGGCCTGACTGTCTCCTGTCTTTCTCCAGGGCCTGATGATGTGAGGTTGGTGGGAGGAGGCAGCCGCTGTGCTGGTAGAGTGGAGATGAACCACCAGGGAGAGTGGAGAGGTCTGGACAGTTGGTCTGTCTGGACCATGCGTGATGCAGCTGTAGTGTGTAGACAGCTGGGCTGTGGCTCTGCTCTTTCAACAAGAGAGACTCGTAGTGGTGAAGACCGTCCTGTATGGGTGTTAATATCTCCCTGTGCCGGATCTGAGTCTGCACTGAGGGAGTGTGGAACAGTGTATGGAGGGATTAATTCTACTGATGTCCTGGAGGTGGTCTGCTCAGGTAATACACACATCATGTCATTATATTCACTACTCAGTTACACTGTTACAGTATTATTACATTAAAGATGTCTGTCTTATTGCATACAAGCTGATGTTATCTGTTGAAGGGATTCACATTGTATGAAACGGCAACATTCTGATAGATATTGGTGTATTCTATAATACTACTACTGTTCTGGAGGTGGTCTGCTCAGGTAATACACACATCATGTAATTATATTCAGCTGATGATCTTGACAGTCACACATTTCCTAGGCTGCACCTGTCACAGTAGCTGTGAGAGCTTTACAAAAAGACTATTACACTACATTACACTGTTACAGTATTAAAGGATTATCTCTGGTATTAAAGATGTCTGTCTTATTGGATACAAGCTGATGTTATTTGTTGTAGCGTCCACTTTGTATAAAATGGCTACATTTCTATACAAGTGTCATTATTGGACAGATACCTACACACTTGTGCTGATGGAGCTTATATGAACAGCTTACTGCATGGTGGTTTAAATGTAAATGTGCTGGTCTGAGGGAATGTACACCAGGGTTTAAAGAGACTCATACTCATGGTGTCCTGGCAGTGATCTGCTCAGTTATGTTTCAGAAATATCACGTGATGCTACTGTATACTGCTGTCTCAGTCACTAAAGTAGCCCATGCTGCCCTGTGAGGGAGGGAGGAGAACACAGCAGATCTCACCATCACACCTGAATCAGAGAGGTTGGTTTCTCTCCCCTCTTCTCTGTCTTTGCAGATCTCCTATTCCAGCCTATTGTCTCCCTGTCTTCCTCAATGCGAGGGGTCTCCGAGGGCCAGCAGCAGGGGCTGGTGTTCAAGGACCACAGCTTTGACATCAGCTGCTCCATCCAGCCACAGTACCCAGGAGGCTCCTTCCACCTCACCTTCACCGGCTCCAACACAACCCTGAGACACACCCACCCAGCTGTCAATCACTCTGCCAACTTCCTGTTTCCTGCTGCAGACCACGCCCACCAAGGAAACTACAGCTGTGTTTATGAGGTCTACGTTTTCTCTCATAACTTCACCTCTGAGAGTGAGCTCCTCTCTGTCACTGTCGCAGGTAACTGATGGACTTTTAGAACCACCATCCCTACCTTTTTCACTCAACCAATTGGTTGGGCTGCTATGACACATGTTTGTAAACCACTGGGTTGGTTTTGAGTGAGTCTAACGGTCAGTGAGTCATTTGATTCCTGTGGTGATCTGGGGGTGGGTGACCACAGAATTATAATATGGATGTCAGTAGCACTACCTTAAGGTCACTGTCTCTCTCCACAGTCCACAAACAAAGTAGCAGCACTTTTGACATGAAAGCAATATATGATGATGAAACTTTTCAGTTGACAGCTTAATCTGATCTGATGATTCTCAGTTTCCTCATCCGCTGTGTTTCTGTTCCAGACTCTCCTCTGACAGATTTCATCATCAGAGTGGTTGTGGTGCTGCTGATCTTGGTGATATCCACCCCTGCCCTCTATCTGTTCTTTAAAGGGCAATGCTCGTTTTTGACAACCTGGACCTTATTTACGACATATTATAAGAAGTTTGACTCACCGAGATTACTTTGGTGTAGTTCGGAGGCCTGTAGAAGAAATTTAAAATCCAGCGCGAGCCAGTATATCCATGTAATGACGGTGATCGGGGCAACGAGAATGCAGTTTCTCAAAATCTATTTTCGTCCGCTAAACGGTTGTTTTCATCAATCAGATTGGATGAATCGACAGTTGAGATTCCTCAACGCGAGGCATTGTTTCGGTTTTCAAATACGGGGTCTTTAGCCTCTGTAATATGATCTTTACACGCCTTTCCCCACTTGCTCCAGCACGCATGCGCACAGGCCAGCGCGCAGACTGGCTATTCTCCGGCTCACATTCTCTGCGCTACGATCGTTGTTGGTGCCGAGAATATTGTCGTCGTCATTCGTCAGCAACAATCCGATCGTAGCGCAGAGAATGTGAGGGAGAATAGCCAGTCTGCGCGCTGGCCTGTGCGCATGCGTGCTGGAGCAAGTGGGGAAAGGCGTGTAAAGATCATATTACAGAGGCTGTAGCACCCGATAATGTAATAATCAACCGATAATGTAATAACGCCTGATAATGTAATAAAAGTTTGACTTAAGTCAATCGAAAATTTAATAAAACCTGATAATGTAATAACTTAACCAATAATGTAATAAAATGTCCTGACTGATAATGTAATACCATTTTTCTGATAATGCAATACCTTATTACATTATTGGTCAAGTTATTACATTATCAGGTGGGTCTTTTTTTTTCAAAACTGGTAATGTAATACTTGACTGATAATGTAATAATTTAAAAAGTGAATGAATAATACTGTTAGGGTACTTTGTGGTATACTTTGGCGTACTTTGTGGTACTTGTGGTAAACTTTGGTGTGTCTCATGATACTTTGCAGTATACTTTGGGGTGCTTTGAGGTACTTTGTGGTATACTTTGGGGTACTCTGTGGTATACTTTTCAGTACTTTGCAGTACTTTGTGGTATACTTTGGGGTACACAGCAATACTTTGCAGTACTCTGCAGTATACTTTGGGGTACTTTGAGGTACTCTGCGGAATACTTTGAGGTACTTTGTGGTGTGCTTTGGAGTACTTTGCAGTACTTAGTGGTATACATTGGGGTACTTTGTAGTACTTTGCAGTACTTTGTGGTATACTTTTGGGTACTTTGAGGTACTTTGCGGTACTCTGCGGAATACTTTGAGGTACTTTGTGGTGTGCTTTGGAGTACTTTGCGGTACTTAGTGGTATACTTTGGGGTACTTTGTAGTACTTTGCAGTACTTTGCAGTACTTTGTGGTATACTTTGGGGTATACAGCAATACTTTGCAGTACTCTGCAGTATACTTTGGGGTACTTTGAGGTACTTTGCGGTACTCTGCGGAATACTTTGAGGTACTTTGTGGTGTGCTTTGGAGTACTTTGCGGTACTTAGTGGTATACTTTGGGGTACTTTGTAGTACTTTGCAGTACTTTGCAGTAAACTTTGGGTACTTTGCAGTATACTTTGGGGTACTTTGTGGTATACATTGAGGTACTTCTTTGCTGTATACTTTGGGGTACTTTGCTGTATACTTCGGGGTACTTTGGTATTTTGCAATATTTTGCTGTACTTTGCGCTTTACTTTGGAGTACTTTGCGGTACTTTGTGGTATACTTTGGAGTACTTTGAGGTACTTTGTGGTGTACTTTGGAGTACTTTGAGGTACTTGGTGATTAGTAGGGCCCTTCAAAAAGGGGTTCAGTATTTTATCTTAACCTATATAGTAGGAGACAGGATTTAATTTAAGACATAGATTTAATAATATGAATTGAAAGCAAAGTGTATGAGGCAAATTATGTGAGGCTGCTGTTCATCAACTATAGTTAAGAGCTGCTATCCATCGACTATATTTCAGATTGAAATACCATAACTCCCCCGATACTCATCTCCAAACTCAGCAACTGTCTCAACCCTGGAGACAGTCAACCTCTCACCCTCAACACTGGAGAAAGTCACCCTCTCATCCTCAGCACTGGGCTGTTTCATATCCTCTGTACAAACACGACTGCATAGTTACCTACAATTCCAGCTCAATTATCAATTCACTGATGACAGCTGCGGTAGGCCTGATCTCCAACAATAATGAGAAGGCCTACTTGGAGGAGGTGGCGTGCCAAACTAAATGTTGTCAGGACAACAACCTCCACCACATATCTCAGAAACGGCTTAAGGGAATTTCTTCACAATTGGACACGGGCTCATTTAAATACAATTTATAAAGCCTTCACTACATAGGCTATTTTGAGTCTAGACAGAGAGTGTAGGCCTAAACAGCAACCTGACTCTTGTTGGCAGAGGCATACAATCGCAAAGCAGTATTTCTAGTTGTACCTATTTTTCTACTTTTTACTTTGCCTATAGTGTGCATATTTAGGAGATGGCGGAAACATGTCACTACTCATTATACTGGTATGATTTTCCATGTGACAGACAACACTTGAATATACTGTGTTGAATAAAGTTGCCAAATTCAGCCATAATAGTTTTATATTTATTTAACAACAATAAATAACTTATAAACAGTTATTAACAGTAATTTAACAGAATGTTTATAACAACAGAATATTTATCACTCAACAGAATGTTTGTTACTCAACAGAATGTTTGTTACTCAACAGAATGTTTGTTACTCAACAGAATGTTTGTTACCCAAAAGTATGTTTGTTACTCAACAGTATGTTTGTTACTCAACAGAATGTTTGTTACTCAACAGAATGTTTGTTACTCAACAGAATGTTTGTTACTCAACAGAATGTTTGTTACTCAACAGTATGTTTATCACTCCATACCAGTGAACAGGAAGTCTGCCCCTATTCTACTTGCTATTAACAAATCTAAACTGATATAACAGATATTAACTGATCCAACTGTTTTAATCAGGGATACCAGGTCTAAAGTGATCTAAACTGACATAACATATCGCCTATACACAGATATAAACTGATCTAACATAACTAATCTGAACAGATATGCCAGATCTAAACTGATTATAAACAGATAAACTGATCATGCATCTGACCTATCTCCAGTATATGTCTTGAATTAGATATTTGCCAAATTCCAGATTTTTAAGGAGAAGCCATGCTTTCATCCAGTCAGAGTTCTTTGAGAAGAGCTGTTTCAGTTTAAGTGCCAGCCCGCTATGGCGACCGGCTGCTTTATAAAGCTTCATTATACTGATAGTGGGTTGCTCTTCCTGATCCAGTCCCAGACTGGCAGCCAATGCCTCTCTGATATAGATCCAGGGAAGGAACGGTCTGCATAATTGTCTGAACAGATGAGAAACCCTATTGAATGTTCCTAGCATGCTCATGTCCATCTCAAGGGTGAGCTTGATGATTATTTCCAGAATGTCCATGGGTATTGGGGCTGGTACTGGGGCTGGAATTGGAAGTGGTATTGGGGCTACTATTGGGGCAGTGTGTGAACTTGCTGGGGCAGTGCGTGAACTTGGTGGGGCAGAGCGTGAACTTGCTGGGGCAGTGCGTGAACTTGGTGGGGCAGTGCGTGAACTTGGTGGGGCAGTGCGTGAACTTGGTGGGGCAGAGCGTGAACTTGGTGGGGCAGAGCGTGAACTTGGTGGGGCAGTGTGTGAACTTGGTGGGGCAGTGCGGGGCAGAGCGTGAACTTGGTGGGGCAGTGCCTTTACTTGCTGGAGAAGAACATGGACTTGCAGGAGTAGAACATGGACTTGCAGGAGTAGAACATGGACTTGCTGGAGTCGAACATGGACTTGCTGGGGCAGTGTGTGGACTTGCAGGAGAAGAACATGGACTTGCTTGGGCAGTACGTGGACTTGCTGGGGCAGTGCGTAGACTTGCTGGGGCAGTGCTTAGACTTGCTGGGGCTGTGCGTAGACTTGCTGGGGCAGTGCGTAGACTTGCTGGGGCAGTATGTGTACCTGCTGGGATCCTTTGCAATTCCTCCTCTTGAATACTCTCTATGTACAAACTAACAGGACCACTAAGGTCCTGTTCTCTTCCGGCTTTCGTTCAGAGCAGACGCTTTTGTTGCTTGCTCCTGCTCTTGTATTTTTTCTATCTCCCCTTACTCTGTAGTTCTTCTTTTTTCTGTGGATTTTCGAATCTAAACATGGAATTGATAAGTTGGTCTCTCAACGCAATCGACAAAATCTTTTCAACAAAAAACTCAGGACCGGGGGAACCTTTGTGCCCAGACGGGACCTTTGCCGCGGGCTACTCCAGGGACGCGTGGGACAAGTGGCAGGTTCTGTGCCTTGCGCCCCTTTCCATAGAGGACATTGAAGACATTTACCTATTTGCCTTAATGATAACAGGACATCTGCTATTCGGACTGAGCTTTGCCCTGGTCTATCGAAGAATTGGGAAGACGGCAGTCACTCAAGCCCAAAGGGTGCACGTCATGCTAACGGAGCTGGGCAGAGCAGTGAGTAATCTACCTGTGATTTCTGAACTGAACCGTAAGATACCCTGCAAGGCGACGTGGCAGAGTTGAAGATCAGGCTCGATAAAGAGAAGCGTTACAGAGAGGAATGACCATTGGAATCTGTTGTTCTTCTCCCTAACCCAAACATCTAATCTACTTTGGCTCCCACCCGGCCGTCAAGGCCGTTTCGCCCAAACTCCCCTGAAGATTCACAGGCAAAAGAGGCGCTGCACCGTCCCCCCTCCTCCCTGCCCTCCCCCTGTTGACTTTTGGTCTTGAGGATCGAGGACGTCTCCATAGAAACCTGCTGTTATCGCTAAGACATTCCGTCAGAGTCCTCGGCCAGAGGCCTTCAGGCATACACATACACACACACACACATGGACTGAACTCACGGACTCAGAAACACACACACACAAACCACACACACACACACACACATGGACTGAACTCACGGACTCAGAAACACACACACACAAACACGCAACCCCCCCCCCCTTTCCCTCTCATTGTAATTGCCTTGTACTGTATTTTGTATGTTGTAATTGTCGTATTGCATTTTGTATGTCGCTCTTTCTTCCTTTTTATCTGTTAGTTGTATTGTGAAGCGCTTTGTTAGGAAGCATGATGGCGGCGCTACGCCCAACAGCAGCCAGCCACTCTCCAATTCCTGGCGTTTCTTGTTACTCTGTTCGTTTGCAGTCCTTTGTTTTTGTTTGTCTCCCTTTGTTAGGAAGCATGATGGCAGCGCTACACCCGACAGCAGCCAGCCACTCTCCAATTCCTGGCGTTTCTTGTTAATCTGTTCGTTTGCAGTCCTTTGTTTTTGTTTGTCTCCCTTTGTACCTGGGCTGCGCCCCGGGCTGATGTAACAGTTGGTTGAGGGGCGCATTATAAATAAAAATAACATAACATAACATAACATAACATAAGGCTGACATAGTGATCTCCATGCCCCTCTTCTAATTGGCCAAGAACTTATGTGTGTAAGTCCTCATGGTATCCTTCAGTGGGTGAAATAATTGAGGTAGCCTCTATGCCAAGAGTTGAAACAATTAGAAATTGAATGTTGAACATTTGAGCAGTGCGCTGGAGAGTGATGTGATCTCCAAATGTCCCAAACTCACCCATACGGCTTAGGTAGTCATTCCAATTACTACCATCTACAAAACAAGATAATGATGTACCATCAACAGCAAAAGGATTTGCAGCCAAGTTGGATACAATCTCTTCTCTTAGAGCTGCAGGTGACCGAAAGATTCCCAGGTCTGCTAACTGGTCAGCCATAGCTGCAAACTGGCAGTTCCCATCTGGGAGAGGATCAAGTCTTTTGGTCATTCCAGAAGATATGAATGATGCGATATGGTCTGAGTGGGTATGGGCAATGAGAAAGTTTTTTCTTGAAGGTATATTCAGCTGATGGAATCGCTTCTTTCTGCATTTTTCCTCACTACGTGTGATACTGGTGACATCAGCCACAGAAAACCATCTTTCCTTGGAGCCTTTTGGTGTTTGATAACGCACTTTATACTTAGACAACCTCAAATTCCTTTTGACAATGGTGCCAGGCATAACAGCGTACTTGTTGGTGACACGATGATTAGTGTCCTTTATTTTCACCAAAATCTCTTCACCGACACGGTAGATTGACACTGGTTTGGATCCTGAGGCTTTGAGTATGAGTCTATTCATGCATCTCTCATTGGCTCGACGTGCTCTTTGTCTAATCATTGATCTTCTCTTGTCAAAGGATTGTCGTTGTCTCCTGGTTGGTAAAGTGCTATTTAAGTTACCTGGAGTACTCTCCCTTTCCACCTCTGCAGGATCACAGTCCAGAGTTGTTATGACAGTGTTGCTCTTTCTGCCATAGTAGACCTCAAAAGGTGAAGCCCAGTGCAGTGTCTTCTTTGGGTCTTCGTTCAGTACTCTAGCATACACTGGCAAATGGCTTACCCAGTTTACTCCTTCTCGCTCTAGGTTCAGTAGGTCATACAACATCTTTTTGCGCAACGATCGATGCATACGCTCTACTTTTCCTTGACTTTGTGGATGATAAGGGGAACTTTGAATTATCTTTACTTTAAGCAACTGCATGAGTTCCCTCACAGCACCATGGAACTCTCTACCTTGGTCATGTTGGATTATTGTAGGAGGACCATGTTCTGTGTAAATTGAATGCAAATGTTTGGCTATCTCATTGCTACTTTTCCCTTTAAGTGGCCTAAGCCAGACATATCTGCTGAAGATGTCTTGAACCGTTAGAATATATCTATATGTAGCTTTGCCATGCCATACTTTCCATTTATTCATATTCAGAAGATCAATCTGGTGTCTGGTCTGGACATCTTTAGCCTTGATTGGCTTCAGGATGGGCTTGTTCACAAATCTGGCCTGAAGCTGCTGGTACTGTCTGGATTTATCCAGAGTACCACGAATTCTGTCCTCACTAATGCCTGTGTAGTGTTCCCTGAACCGTACCACAAGTTTCCTTGGACCAGAGCCTTTAGTGTCATCTAAGCCTTTCATCACCACGGCTGGGATAGAGCCTTTCTGAATGACAATCTTTCCATTAAAAAGGACAGTCTGGCCATCATCATCCAGGGAAAAGTGGTCTCTGTTCCTCCAAAACCTGATTATAGCACTGCGTCGTCCTCTTGTTCGACTTGCAACAGGGACATTGAACTCACCTTTCAACAATTTAAAAATGACATCGTAGCTCTCCTCATCCATTGGTCGTTGACCATAACCCATGCACATGGGCCAGAGGGCCAGAAGCAAAATCACCAGAAGAAACCTCATTGTACCAATACTGTAAAATATTTTTTTTAAGTCAGTTTCATCTCTTCCTTAGTCTTTTTAAACTTTTAAAAACATGTATGGGTATGAAAACAACTTTTTACAGACTATGGCTCGCTTTGTACAGAGACATAAAGCTAATGCTTATAACTTGGAATTACCATGTAACACCAGGTTAGATCTAGCCTAATATAGCAGTAATATTTTATATTATATTATATTTGTATTGGAAATTACATCTGAAACGGATCTCAAAGTACTGTCTATTGTGTTTCTACTTTAGGCTACATGCACCTCATTGTTGCACATCTAACTAGCTATCTGTCTGTCTAGCTAGCTAGCTAGCTAGCTAGCTATCTGTACTCAAACATTTCAATTCTATTTTGGCTTTCTTCCCTCCTTGGTTTAATCACAAAGCTAAATATAGCTATAACTGTAGCTATAAACAATAGTTGCTAGCTACCAAACTCTCTTAGCAAAGTGCAAGCAAACACTGTCTATAATGCAAATGGCCAATGACTGTTATTCAAGGTAGTTAGTCTTCGCTAATTGTTTTATTTCAACCAAGTTATAACTTTTCAAAATTCAAAAACAGTCAAAATGACCACCCTGGGAGTTCTAGTTTTAAGAAGTAACCTAGCCTAGCCTTAACTGATATGACAAGAGATTAGCATCAACAAGCATTAACATCAACTTATAGCATGTTATATATGGTCAGTAAACCAAATCTACTGTGTAGAACCCCTAAAGTAGGCAATTTAAAGAAGTAGTCTATGACCTTGGCTAATGTGATAATACATTTGTATCAACTAAGATAAGCACCAACTTCTTATTAGCATGAACTACCCTTTATCCTCACATGTCACCTACCTCTCCAGAGCACCTGAGACAAATGAATGAAGTGAGGTCTGAAGATGTGTTTATGGGGAAAACCAATGAGGTGCACACAATAACTGACATTCAGTGCCACATTGCCCGTTTGTTTATACAAACCAAACAAACAGAGTACTGCAAAGTATTGCTGTGTACCTCAAAGTATACCACAAAGTACTGCAAAGTACTGAAAAGTATACCACACAGTACCCCAAAGTATACCACAAAGTACCTCAAAGCACCCCAAAGTATACTGCAAAGTATCATGAGACACACCAAAGTATACCACAAGTACCACAAAGTATGCCAAAGTATACCACAAAGTACCCTAACAGTATTATTCATTCACTTTTTAAATTATTACATTATCAGACAAGTATTACATTTCCAGTTTTGAAAAAAAAGACCCACCTGATAATGTAATAACTTGACCAATAATGTAATAAGGTATTACATTATCAGAAAAATGGTATTACATTATCAGTCAGGACATTTTATTACATTATTGGTTAAGTTATTACATTATCAGGTTTTATTACATTTTCGATTGACTTAAGTCAAACTTCTATTACATTATCAGGCGTTATTACATTATTGGTTGATTATTACATTATCGGGTGCTACAGAGGCTAAAGACCCCGTATTTGAAAACCGAAACAATGCCTCGCGTTGAGGAATCTCAACTGTCGATTCATCCAATCTGATTGATGAAAACAACCGTTTAGTGGCCGAAAATAGATTTTGAGAAACTGCATTCTCGGTGCCCCAATCACCGTCATTACATGGATATACTGGCTCGCGCTGGATTTTAAATTTCTTCTACAGGCCTCCGAACTACACCAAAGTGATCTCGGTGAGTCAAACTTCTTATAATATGTCGTAAATAAGGTCCAGGTTGTCAAAAACGAGCATTGCCCTTTAAGGTACAAGTTATTACCCAGTCAGTCAGGGGAATGACAGCCGTGGCACAGAAGTCAAGTCTTTGCTTAACTACCACGTTTGCCTATCTGCTTGCTGATAGACTTGTTGTGTTCATGTACAGTAGGCCTGTGATAATGAACTTGCTGCTTTTTTCTCCAAGTCTCTCTCCCTGTTCCTGACTCTTGGTGTTGTGTCTCTCCAGACCAGGGGGCGGAGGCCAGCAGAGAGGGAGAGCATGGAGATGGAGGCCCTGCATTCCAGTGCTGAGGCGGGGCCAGGAGAGGAAGGAGCAGCCCAGAGGATGGAGCAGGAAGAAGCTGCTGTTTAGAGGCTGATCTGAGGTCAGTCATGTGGTGTCCCTGCCAATGGTGACTGACAGCTTTGGTCTGATCCTGGATCTTTGAAGTTCCACCCCGTCTATTTTTATCAGGAGTTTTTTGCTTCTTTTTTAAGTTGTTATCTTTTCAGATTGCATTAATGCCTGTTTGTACTGTACTTGCATGCTCCGTTATTAACATCGTTATTACTGATGTATTTTATGTTTGCTGACAGTAACAAAGTTGTTTAATGATTGTATGAATACACCTGTATTTTTATATTGAAAAATACTTTTGAATGCTGTAAAACACAATGCTTTTTTATTCAAGGACAGTCAGCCAGGGCTGGAATTATCTCTGCAGGGTTCGATATCCCCCCTTGATACTACCTTGTCATAAC
Organism: Borostomias antarcticus; assembly: GCF_949987555.1. Taxonomy (NCBI): domain Eukaryota; kingdom Metazoa; phylum Chordata; class Actinopteri; order Stomiiformes; family Stomiidae; genus Borostomias; species Borostomias antarcticus. The sequence goes on along the minus strand of NC_140265.1, from coordinate 2,714,003 downwards.
ATTGCGCCTTGAAATTTGCCCACACCCGTCGCTGTCCATAATGCGACATTCGTCTACAGCTGTCACGACTTGCACATGTGACGCACATTTCCGCTGCGCACAGGATTGTGGGTCAGAATAGCCAGAAAAGCCTGCTGGCTTGCATACTGCAAAATACGACCGGATGTAGTAGGACATCCTGGTATTTTTGCCATACTGCATGTGGCGGGTGGCGCCACTGGGAAAAGACGAGGTGCCTCAATGAGCCAGGTTAGTTGATATAGGGCTACCTGCAGGAGGAACGCCAGGTGCAATTGTTTGTTCCGGCCGGGGCAGTGAGGCAGGTGCACACCTCACTCCGTGGGTTTGGTACAGGAACAAAGCGATCACCTACCTTCTTCCCTGCTGTGTTGAAGGCAGTTGCTAGTCGGTAGGATAGGACCATGGACATACCAGAGCATCAGTGGTCCAGCTGCTCTTGGCAAGTGTGCCGGTATAGCGGGCAAAAAGAGATGGGTGTTGCCCTTAGGGCGGACTAGTTCTTTCTTTCTTTTTTTCTCTTTTCGTCGGTTTATTTGTTTGTCCGCTTATTCCCCCACAATACCGCTTCGCCAAGTGAATCCCAGTCAGACCGTTGGTCAGGGCAGGCTTACGGTGTGCCGTGAGTTTTAAATGATTGCAGTGACTTTTGATCACGAGTGTATGCCTTGAGTGTCTTGACTTGTTTACCCATTGTGTGAAGTGAAACCAAAGTAACTTTCTTATTTACCCACTCATTGTGTGCAGTGAAACTACCTACTGGTGTGCAGTGGAAATAGCCCCTGCCGTTAGCACTGACTGTGGGGGTCTATTGGAAAGAGGTCAATGTGGGGCTACATGTCTTTGTCAAGCAGGACGTTGGAATAAATAATATTGCTATTGCCCGGCAGCAGCAGCAGCAATCACCGACCAACTCGTTGCAGCTGTTGCCTGTTAGCGGAGCCACTACAAGAGGACGCTGGAACCATCGCTCGGGGCTCAGACGTTTCTAGCCCTCATAGGGTAATCAGACGAGCCGGCTATCGCCCTGATCTATTTTGAAGTTTGCTTATCGACTAACCATTTGTTTTCCCTGTGTTGTGTTCCCTCTTTTGTTCCCCCCGGAAGGTCCAGCGTCCTCGCGCCTCTCCGGCCCCCGCGTCCTCCCGGCCTCCGCGCCGCGTTTTCCCGTTCGCTTCCTGCCCTCGACTCTCCCCCTCCCGGACTCCGCTCCCCGCACGCCTCCTGGACCTCCCTCGCTCCGCGGGCCTGCCGCCGCTCCGCCTCCTCTCTCCACCAGAGACCGCCAGAGTTCCCGGACCCTTCCCTCCACCTCTCGTAGGGCCTCGCAGCACATTTACAAACACATTCCGGCTGATACCCATACCACACACACCGCACCCACACACCCCTCTTTGTTTCCCCATCTCATGTACATACCACACACACGCATCCATACATACCCCCCATTGGTTTGCACCTCCCCCATTTTGTTGTGGCACCAGTTCTCCCCATTTTATTATTTATTATTAAACGGCCAAGTGCCAACCACTCCCCTCTGTCTGCCTGTTCTGTCCGGGGGGGTCTCACTACACGGGTCCAGGGTCCGCGTTCCGGCCCCTGACAACTAAGAGTTCTAATTTTTAACCTATCTGTCTACATGTGTGTCTATCTACCTCTATCTTTCACTGTCTGCCCCTGTTTTATTATTGTATCCGAGGCTTCACGTTTGGTGATGGGACCTCAGTGGGTGAGAACAGACATGCTGAATAGACATAAAGATCTAGGCATGGGCAGCATCTTTCCATCCATTTAAAAATAAATATGTATTTTATGCCAACCTACATTCAGTCTAGCCCTAACCCTAACCTCTTAGAGTGCAGGAAGTGTCGGCCATCTGTGTCGTGTGTGTCTCCATTCTCAGCGTCAGTACATCCAGTTTGATGGTTCACCTGGGCCAGTAGACTAAGCAGAGCCTCGACCCAAACAAGGTGTCCTGAATGGTCTCCCATGTCCGCCTTGTACAACTGAACTGTCAGCCCAGTGTTTCAGTGTGGTCTACAAGCTATTCAATAAAACCTGGAGAAAATTATCTGTATCTTGTCTTTACACTTACAGCACACATGCTATGCTGCACAAATGATAACCTTAATTGTATGACACTTGTTTTGTCAAATGCACAAGGGTATCTCTAACTTGGCTAGACTGTGGATGTGGTGACTAGTCCAGGCCAGTCAGCATGGTATAAGCTGCATACAGGTGAGCGGAAGCTGAAACGCTTGTTCCTTGGCTAGGCCCAAGGCAGCTTGCCAGCAGGGTCAGGCCTGTGCCGGGAGGTCAGTACATTAGAACCCCCTTAGGCGGGCTGTATGTATCCTAGGTTCTCAAACTTATATTTGTGGTATAGAAAGGTAGAACTTGCTTGGTTGGTTATGCAAGTGTGTGTGTGTGTGTGGTGCTGTTGATTTTCCTCCACACATCTCTCAGCCATATGTTTCCCCTATGTTGATCTGAAAATGGTGATAGGGATTAAATTAGGTTGCTAAGAGAACTGCTAGTCACCAGAAGCATTCAAGAACATAACCCGTGCTGGAATACTAGTGTATGAACAAATCAATACAAGTAGAGCACATCTACTGACAGGCTGGCTGAATGACTGGAAGACTTACTTGGGACCTCCACTGAGGACATCCCAGTCCTGGCTATGGATCAGTAGTGATGCTCCCCTGCCCCTGTAGTCCAGGCATTTTATGACATAACCTTGAACAAATTGCAACAGAAATTATTTCAACTGTTTTAGTGTCATACATATGTTCTTTATAACATATCAGTTAGTCCCCCAAAATCCCAGTGGTGAAAAGTAATGAAAAATGCAGATGGAAGGTATGTGACAAATATACCAATTTCCAATTTTCGCCTATGTAAAAGAAAAAGGTTTATGCATTTTTTCTTGCCTGATGTCCACACAACACTGTCCCCAATCAACCAGAAACTATATAGGATGCATCACAGTGCATTTACAGAAATATATTTTTAATTCAATTGGCATTTGGTGAAGAGAAAAGGGGTGAATCTCACATATTGCAACAGAAAATCTGACATTAATCAAATAGCTTAAGAGTCTAGAACCCTGGAGAGGACAGTCTACAACCCTGGAGAACAGTCTACAGCCCTGTAGAGAACAGTAGAACCCTGGAGAACAGTCTACAGCCCTGTAGAGAACAGTAGAACCCTGGAGGACAGTCTGAGACGTAGAACCGTCCATAGCAGTGGACTACCTAATCACACGCGCGAGGGGGTAACATACAGGCGAAATCGCAGACACTTACTCAAGGTACCTAAAAATGAAGACAGTACTGAAGACACAAATGCAGAGGGCGCTAGTGCAGGGTCACCGGTGTGTGACACGCCCATACGTGAGTGTGGTGAACACATTGACATAGGCCCAGTCCCAATGTCCCCCCTAAACCCTCAAGCCCTGAGCCCTCACAGACTTATTGACGTCACCTGGTAAAGTGGTTGAATGCGAGAGGCTGCAAGGGCTCGAATTGGTATAAAAAGGAATGGGACAGCACTTGCGACATCACATTACATTGACGTGAAAACCCATTTCTTACTATTGTGGGTGTGGGGCTTTTTATCAAATTTTCAATTTTACATGTTTTTCTTGTAGGCCTTCATGTAAATTAATTTTGGGCTGAGTCAAATCCCCTTTATCCGAACTCTGTGTTACCCTCAAAACATGTCTGTTCAACTTGTTGAAATCATTTCATTTTGTGGTGATATGCGAACTACATTACTGCCTGTGATTCTTGTTTGTGATGAATCCAAAAATATTTACTTAAGAATGATAATATATTATGTATACACATTCCTGCACCTCACAACTCTTTCCATATTCATGTTGGAAATCTCAATTCAAAGAACACTGCACCGAAATGGGTGATTAATGTCATACTGCTTTTAACTGGGAAATCATATGATTTAGAGCAACAGAAATCGATGTAATTTATAACCATAGCCTACATATTTTTACACATCACATTATACAAACCCATGGGGTTAATAACCCATACTTAAAAATAATGAAACCAAAATAATTATAAGGCTACTTGTGCAGATAAGCAAGTCCAGCTGAAAAAATGAAAACATATTTTGTTTTGTAACGTGAACATTAGGGTTGGTTGATCTGTCCGTGCTTGTTTTTGGCTGTTCTTCAGGTAACCCCGTGTTTCACGTCACAACGATATGAACTGTGGGTAATTCCCTTAGGCGAAGTCTGCAGAAGTGCAGACTTACGGTAAGGGGCCATAAAGGGCTCAAAATGTCTGCCAGAGAGCCCTCATGCACTTGCCGATTTGACATTGGGACACCCCTAAGCCCTCGCGGACTTCGCGGGAGCGCGCCCTTAAGTCTGTGAGTCTGCAAGGGTGGACATTGGGACTGGGCCATAGAGAGGAGGTTGGGTAGACAGACCAAAGCGCCAAAGAGACTCATTGAGGAAATGTGATGGGGCAGTAATGAGGTGATGGGAGCTTGGTGATATGAGGTGATGGGACAGTAACAAGAGTTTGTTTTTGTTTGTCATGTTATGTTATTATTTTATTCTCTACAGTTGTAATTGTTACAGGCTCTGAAACTGTTAATTGAGGGTTAAAGCTGAAACACTGTTTGGCGTTTAAGAGAAATTGTTTATGTTTCCAGACACTGTAAACATAGTTCTTGACAGGAGAGATGTGTCATACGTGATGACGTCACGGACGTCAAGGTTGATCGAGGCAGTGATGCGGGAGCCAGCGAGAGTGATGGCCGCCTGTAATGGGAGCTGTGACTAAAAGTATAGCCGTATGCACACTGTTGTCCGGTTCCATTATTAAGTGTTAGCAGCCGAACACAACACTAGCTAGGTTTTAAGTGGATTTATTGGAAGGCTACAACATATTGGCATCATGTTCATACAAATCAAAACATTCACTGATTTTGTGTTTTGTGGATGGGTGTATTGCTGTTTTGAAATAAATCATTTTCATCTGGATATGTTTCACTAATAGGATAAAGATGATCACTTAGAATAACTTTGTATTGAATGGTAATGGCTCTACACTTTCAGTATCCAAGTGGTTTCACACTATGGACGTGTGGGGGAGCATGTGGTGTACACTAAGAGAATGGTATTGACCTGAATGCTTCAGGTGGTTCACATTCATTTGGGGATTTATGGGTTTTGTCTTCATATAAGAGCAGTTAAAACAGATCAGTCAAATTTGGCCTTGAACACTATAAAACGGGGGCTCATTTTAGATCTAGAACCCGGGTAACCCAGGTGAGTTGTGGCTGTGGGTGTGTATGGGGATGTTTTCCATCTGCTGGATGAACATAATATTGTCTTACCCATTCATTTCCTATAGCGGGTCATTTTACCCATTCAATTCCTATGGCGGGTCATTTTAAACCCAGAACAGCACCCTGATCAGCTTGGTCTCACACTACAACAGATTCAGCTTCATCAAGGTGATCAATATTTCATCTGCAACATGCATTTTTAAATTGGCCATATAGAACTGCTAAACTAAAAAAGAACTGTACATGCTGACGAAATGCATCACAGGCAGAGGTCTGTGCTCTCTGAGCGCTATTCTAGTTATTGTCATGTTTCTGTAACACTATTTAACTGGCCACCCGAAGACCTTCATCAACATGCAATGATAGCAGTCAACCACATAGTGGCGGTGTTGCACAGAGCTCAGCTAGGAGACCTCAAACTGCAAGCAGAGGATGCAGATTATCAGATTATAAACACTATGAAGAGTGAAGATGTTCTTCTGAAACACAGACCTAGGCCTGATTAATCATTTTAACTCTATTCACCTGTTCTCTTTATTATGTTGGAGATACTGTATCTATCTGTGGGTTCACTTTCAAACGAACACTTCTGAAGATGGAAACACCAGCCTCTCCATGTCCTTTTTAATCTGATGATCACCTGTTGTGACCTTAATTGACTTCTGCTTCATTCCTTTGGGTTTAGGAATGTCTCATGACATATTTTAGATATGAAGACATTTTAGGTATGAGGAACTGCTTATCTCTACATTATAGCTTATCTAATGATCATTACTTATCATATCTAACCTTAACTCCTCCCACTGCTGCTTGGACCAGTGGGTCCAGTTTGTTACATTCCTCATAGGGCTTCTGTTAGTGTGTTTTGGCTACTGTACTGTTCACATTTCACCTAATTCCACTGGATATACATTGATATTCGTAAATAAATACATTGAGTGTTCCATAAAGTAGGTTTTTAACATATGGATGGAGTTAATGTTTAACATTTTGTGCTAGTGCCTATTGTACTGTAAGTGGGGTACTGGGGTGCTGAGAAAATGTATTTGGTCCAGCATTAAGCTACTACAGTAGATAAGCCGTGTATCATACCAAAATATAAACTACACACATGTAGGAAGACAAAATACCGATATTATTTGGTCACTTTAGGTGGTACCGAATCTGGATAGGCCCCTGGACTAAATGGTTAGTTTGTAAACTGCCTGATCAGCCTTTTTTTATCCATTTTGCATCTTTCAGAATGGCATATTATGCAAATTAATTGATTACTACTTCTAGCTACTTTTGGGAGAACCAACAGCTACTTCCCTTACAGAGGAGCTGGCAACACTGCACTTAGCACCCCGATATCAGTCAGTCTTTCATTGTTCATGGTGTTGCGCACTGAAATGTATCGATTTCAGTGCCGAGAAGTTGGCATCAGCTGTGCTTAGAGATAGGGCCATGGCAGGGTCTTGAAGACAACAACTTGTTAAAGAACGTAGTGTCTGGAGTACTCGGGTATCTGTTGTGCAAGGGGGAGGAGCACAGTCAGGGATGAAAAATAACTTTTTGGCTCACCTGCCAAGGGGACTGGTAGATGAAAAAATCCGCCGGCCAAGTATATTCTTTACCGGCCAAAATAATAAATTGCCTTTTTTTTGTCACATTATACATCTGTTTCAGTACTTTTCATTCAGATAATAGTATTATGTTGAATACATGCTTAAGGAAGAGGCCAAAGTAAAATTTCAAATAAAGTAGTTTAATTCGATGCCTAGAAACATTGAACATTCATAGAAATTCTAATATTCATTTCCATTCACTTCCACGGTGTAGAATTATCCATAACTAGCAAACCCTACACAAATATGAGATATAAATGATCCAAGCCTTCACCTCATGGTCTTTATGTGTTTATGAACCAAATACATATACTGTTACATATTCACAGCCTGTCATCATGTAAAGTTAAACCTGTGTGTCTCCATTCTCAGCGTCAGTACATCCAGTTTGATGGTTCACCTGGGCCAGTAGACTAAGCAGAGCCTCGACCCAAACAAGGTGTCCTGAATGGTCTCCGAGGTCCGCCTTGTACAACTGAACTGTCAGCCCAGTGTTTCAGTGTGGTCTACAAGCTATTCAATAAAACCTGGATAAAATGATCTGTATCTTGTCTTTACACTTACAGTACACATGCTGCACAAATGATAACCTTAATTGTATGATGCTTGTTTTGTAAAATGCACAAGGGTATCTCTGACTTGGCTAGACTGTGGATGTGGTGACTAGTCCAGGCCAGTCAGCATGGTATAAGATGCATACAGGTGAGCGGAAGCTGAAACGCTTGTTCCTTGGCTAGGCCCAAGGCAGCTTGCCAGCAGGGTCAGGCCTGTGCCGGGAGGTCAGTACATTAGAACCCCCTTAGGCGGGCTGTATGTATCCTAGGTTCTCAAACTTATATTTGTGGTATAGAAAGGTAGAACTTGCTTGGTTGATTATGTAAGTGTGTGTGTGTGTGTGTGTGTGGTACTGTTGATTTTCCTCCACACATCTCTCAGCCATATGTTTCCCCTATGTGGATCTGAAAACAGTGATGGGGATTAAATTAGGTTGCTAAAAGAACTGCTAGTCACCAGAAGCATTCAAGAACATAACCCGTGCTGGAATACTAGTGTATGAACAAATCAATACAAGTAGAGCACATCTACTGACAGGCTGGCTGAATGACTAGAAGACTTACTTGGGACCTCCACTGAGGACATCCCAGTCCTGGCTATGGATCAGTAGTGATGCTCCCCTGCCCCTGTAGTCCAGGCATTTTATGACATAACCTTGAACAAATTGCAACAGAAATTATTTCAACTGTTGTAGTGTCATACATATGTTCTTTATAACATATCAGTTAGTCCCCCAAAATCCCAGTGGTGGAAAGTAATGAAAAATGCAGATGGAAGGTATGTGACAAATATATCAATTTCCAATTTTCGCCTATGTAAAAGAAAAAGGTTTATGCATTTTTTCTTGCCTGATGTCCACACAACACTGTCCCCAATCAACCAGAAACTATATAGGATGCATCACAGTGCATATACAGAAATATATTTTTAATTCTATTGGCATTTGGTGAAGAGAAAAGGGGTGAATCTCACATATTGCAACAGAAAATCTGACATTAATCAAATAGCTTAAGAGTCTAGAACCCTGGAGAGGACAGTCTACAACCCTGGAGAACAGTCTACAGCCCTGTAGAGAACAGTAGAACCCTGGAGAACAGTCTACAGCCCTGTAGAGAACAGTAGAACCCTGGAGAGGACAGTCTGAGACGTAGAACCGTCCATAGCAGTGGACTACCTAATCACACGCGCCCGGGGGTAACATACAGGCGAAATCGCAGACACTTACTCAAGGTACCTAAAAATGAAGACAGTACTGAAGACACAAATGCAGAGGGCGCTAGTGCAGGGTCACCGGTGTGTGACACGCCCATACGTGAGTGTGGTGAACACATTGACATAGGCCCAGTCCCAATGTCCCCCCTAAACCCTCAAGCCCTGAGCCCTCACAGACTTATTGACGTCACCTGGTAAAGTGGTTGAATGCGAGAGGCTGCAAGGGCTCGAATTGGTATAAAAAGGAATGGGACAGCACTTGCGACATCACATTACATTGACGTGAAAACCCATTTCTTACTATTGTGGGTGTGGGGCTTTTTATCAAATTTTCAATTTTACATGTTTTTCTTGTAGGCCTTCATGTAAATTAATTTTGGGCTGAGTCAAATCCCCTTTATCCGAACTCTGTGTTACCCTCAAAACATGTCTGTTCAACTTGTTGAAATCATTTCATTTTGTGGTGATATGCGAACTACATTACTGCCTGTGATTCTTGTTTGTGATGAATCCAAAAATATTTACTTAAGAATGATAATATATTATGTATACACATTCCTGCACCTCACAACTCTTTCCATATTCATGTTGGAAATCTCAATTCAAAGAACACTGCACCGAAATGGGTGATTAATGTCATACTGCTTTTAACTGGGAAATCATATGATTTAGAGCAACAGAAATCGATGTAATTTATAACCATAGCCTACATATTTTTACACATCACATTATACAAACCCATGGGGTTAATAACCCATACTTAAAAATAATGAAACCAAAATAATTATAAGGCTACTTGTGCAGATAAGCAAGTCCAGCTGAAAAAATGAAAACATATTTTGTTTTGTAACGTGAACATTAGGGTTGGTTGATCTGTCCGTGCTTGTTTTTGGCTGTTCTTCAGGTAACCCCGTGTTTCACGTCACAACGATATGAACTGTGGGTAATTCCCTTAGGCGAAGTCTGCAGAAGTGCAGACTTACGGTAAGGGGCCATAAAGGGCTCAAAATGTCTGCCAGAGAGCCCTCATGCACTTGCCGATTTGACATTGGGACACCCCTAAGCCCTCGCGGACTTCGCGGGAGCGCGCCCTTAAGTCTGTGAGTCTGCAAGGGTGGACATTGGGACTGGGCCATAGAGAGGAGGTTGGGTAGACAGACCAAAGCGCCAAAGAGACTCATTGAGGAAATGTGATGGGGCAGTAATGAGGTGATGGGAGCTTGGTGATATGAGGTGATGGGACAGTAACAAGAGTTTGTTTTTGTTTGTCATGTTATGTTATTATTTCATTCTCTACAGTTGTAATTGTTACAGGCTCTGAAACTGTTAATTGAGGGTTAAAGCTGAAACACTGTTTGGCGTTTAAGAGAAATTGTTTATGTTTCCAGACACTGTAAACATAGTTCTTGACAGGAGAGATGTGTCATACGTGATGACGTCACGGACGTCAAGGTTGATCGAGGCAGTGATGCGGGAGCCTGCGAGAGTGATGGCCGCCTGTAATGGGAGCTGTGAATAAAAGTATAGCCGTATGCACACTGTTGTCCGGTTCCATTATTAAGTGTTAGCAGCCGAACACAACACTAGCTAGGTTTTAAGTGGATTTATTGGAAGGCTACAACATATTGACATCATGTTCATACAAATCAAAACATTCACTGATTTTGTGTTTTGTGGATGGGCTTATTGCTGTTTTGAAATAAATCATTTTCATCTGGATATGTTTCACTAATAGGATAAAGATGATCACTTAGAATAACTTTGTATTGACTGGTAATGGCTCTACACTTTCAGTATCCAAGTGGTTTCACACTATGGACGTGTGGGGGAGCATGTGGTGTACACTAAGAGAATGGTATTGACCTGAATGCTTCAGGTGGTTCACATTCATTTGGGGATTTATGGGTTTTGTGTTCATATAAGAGCAGTTAAAACAGATCAGTCAATTTTGGCCTTGAACACTATAAAACGGGGGCTCATTTTAGACCTAGAACCCGGGTAACCCAGGTGAGTTGTGGCTGTGGGTGTGTATGGGGATGTTTTCCATCTGCTGGATGAACATAATATTGTCTTACCCATTCATTTCCTATAGCGGGTCATTTTACCCATTCAATTCCTATGGCGGGTCATTTTAAACCCAGAACAGCACCCTGATCAGCTTGGTCTCACACTGCAACAGATTCAGCTTCATCAAGGTGATCAATATTTCATCTGCAACATGCATTTTCAAGTTGGCCATATAGAACTGCTAAACTAAAAAAGAACTGTACATGCTGACGAAATGCATCACAGGCAGAGGTCTGTGCTCTCTGAGCGCTATTCTAGTTATTGTCATGTTTCTGTAACACTATTTAACTGGCCACCCGAAGACCTTCATCAACATGCAATGATAGCAGTCAACCACATAGTGGCGGTGTTGAACAGAGCTCAGGTAGGAGACCTCAAACTGCAAGCAGAGGATGCAGATTATAAACACTATGAAGAGTGAAGATGTTCTTCTGAAACACAGACCTAGGCCTGATTAATCATTTTAACTCTATTCACCTGTTCTCTTTATTATGTTGGAGATACTGTATCTATCTATGGGTTCACTTTCAAACGAACACTTCTGAAGATGGAAACACCAGCCTCTCCATGTCCTTTTTAATCTGATGATCACCTGTTGTGACCTTAATTGACTTCTGCTTCATTCCTTTGGGTTTAGGAATGTCTCATGACATATTTTAGATATGAAGACATTTTAGGTATGAGGAACTGCTTATCTCTACATTATAGCTTATCTAATGATCATTACTTATCATATCTAACCTTAACTCCTCCCACTGCTGCTTGGACCAGTGGGTCCAGTTTGTTACATTCCTCATAGGGCTTCTGTAAGTGTGTTTTGGCTACTGTACTGTTCACATTTCTCCTAATTCCACTGGATTAAACATTGATATTCGTAAATAAATACATTGAGTGTTCAATAAAGTACGTTTTTAACATATGGATGGAGTTAATGTTTAACATTTAGTGCTAGTGCCTATTGTACTGTAAGTGGGTTACTGGGGTGCTGAGAAAATGTATTTGGTCCAGCATTAAGCTACTACAGTAGATAAGCCGTGTATCATACCAAAATATAAACTACACACATGTAGGAAGACAAAATACCGATATTATTTGGTCACTTTAGGTGGTACCGAATCTGGATAGGCCCCTGGACTAAATGGTTAGTTTGTAAACTGCCTGATCAGCCTTTTTTTTATCCATTTTGCATCTTTCAGAATGGCATATTATGCAAATTAATTGATTACTACTTCTAGCTACTTTTGGGAGAACCAACAGCTACTTCCCTTACAGAGGAGCTGGCAACACTGCACTTAGCACCCCGATATCAGTCAGTCTTTCATTGTTCATGGTGTTGCGCACTGAAATGTATCGATTTCAGTGCCGAGAAGTTGGCATCAGCTGTGCTTAGAGATAGGGCCATGGCAGGGTCTTGAAGACAACAACTTGTTAAAGAACGTAGTGTCTGGAGTACTCGGGTATCTGTTGTGCAAGGGGGAGGAGCACAGTCGGGGATGAAAATTAACTTTTTGGCTCACCTGCCAAGGGGACTGGTAGATGAAAAAATCCGCCGGCCAAGTATATTCTTTACCGGCCAAAATAATAAATTGCCTTTTTTTGTCACATTATACATCTGTTTCAGTACTTTTCATTCAGATAATAGTATTATGTTGAATACATGCTTAAGGAAGAGGCCAAAGTAAAATTTCAAATAAAGTAGTTTAATTCGATGCCTAGAAACATTGAACATTCATAGAAATTCTAATATTCATTTCCATTCACTTCCACGGTGTAGAATTATCCATAACTAGCAAACCCTACACAAATATGAGATATAAATGATCCAAGCCTTCACCTCATGGTCTTTATGTGTTTATGAACCAAATACATATACTGTTACATATTCACAGCCTGTCATCATGTAAAGTTAAACCTGAGCTGGATGCAGGGGCGTAGGTTTGATTTGAGCTTTGGTAGGGACACAATAGGTTGTTGTTGTTTCACGAAGTCTGGATTGAATCTGGGTGGTGGCCGAATCAGATTAATTTCCGTCGCCACTGATTGGGCAATGTGACAACGAATGACAAGGTTTATCCACAAAACCTACATCTGTTGAGTCAGACTATAATCTCACCTGTAACCCTGATGCATCTCCCGCCTGCCTCTCCAGGTCCTGCCTTTCTGCTGCTTTGACCCAAAAAATTCTAATGTCCATTTTTGTCTTATTTTTTCTGGTCATAAAAGGGAAATGATTGACAATATCAAACTACTTGCAGACATGAAACACTCTTTTCCGTGTAGCCTACAGCCTATTCTGTGTAGCATATGAAATATGAACATAATTACGCTGGACTTGGACTGAATTGCATAAACAAACCAGACGTCTCGTCTCGTTTGTTTAGCCTGTTATGCAATTCAGTGGGCGAGTGAACCTAGCTAGTCATTGCTCAAACCTAGGAGTTTGCAACGGTTATACCAAAACTGATTTATTACTAGCTAAAGACAACTGTTATGACAACATTACAGCACCTTATCTCTGCCTCAGCAAACGTTTACGAGACCTAACGTTATAGCTAAATACGTACAGCTCTGACTAGCTGCACCACCAGCTAGCACTAACATTACAGTTTACAGGCATTTAGTAGGACGCAAACTAAACTATTATCATTGATACAACTCTGTACAGAAAAATAATTGTCAACATATTGTATTCCCTATTGTTCAATAACTTCAATCTTACTTCTGCTTAATCAAAATTCCCGCTGTTGCCGACAGTCGATGCTCGATGTGCTGTGAGCTGCTGAGCTCGCGAGGCCCTCGCTGGGTCACAGAGGGAGGGAGGGAGGGGGGGAAGTAGGCTACTGTACATTGTTGAGGAGGGAGGGGGGGGGGAGTAGGCTACTGTACATTGAGGGGGGGAAGTAGGCTACTGTACATTGTTGATTGGATAGCTTGCTGAACGCAGCTGTCAACCAGGCCTTAATTCCCAACCGTTTTGCTTTCGCAAGTTGTGAATGGTAATTAAAAACTACAGTTTTCACTCTGTATTATTTTTGGTAGGGACAATTCGTGTTTCCGTGGCTTTGGTATGGACATGTCCATAGCGTCCATACCTAAAACTACGCCTATGGCTGGATGACCAGTGAAGTCAGTCAAGGAGGAACCAGTACCGTCTTCAGAGTTTATAAGCTACATGACAAGCGATCAAAGACATCCCTTCTGAGAAACAGTGGCTTGGTATGCTATGGAAGCCCAGAGACAGGATGGTACACATCTACTGTAGGTGTTGACTGTAGAAGCGCGCGTCCTCTGAGGTAAATGGGAACGATTTTCTGTGCGCGAGTAGCCTCGCGTCACCAGTCTCTCCTAGTGCGCGAGGCTCCGCAACAGTCATGTGACTGAAAACTTTATTTGGTGCAGCGGGGGAGCAACACACAACAAACAGAACGCCGGTCTATGGCATGGATGTGGCGACATCGCACGCATACTTTATTACATGACTCTATTGGTACAAACATTTACCCGCCAGCGTGGCAGATAGCCTCCGAAATTTAGTCGCCAAATGGAAATTAATTTTCAGCCCTGAGCACAGTGTTTCACTAATACAAAGGAACATGAGCTGGAGAACAGATTAGCTCTGCGAGTAGCACAGGAGAGGACGATGGGCTTTCTGCTGCCATTCCTGCTTGCTCTGCTAGCCTTCCTCCTTGGAGGACTCTATCTCCTGGGGACCTTCCGTCAGAGGCGTCCCGGGGAACCCCCCTTAGATAAGGGACCCATTCCTTGGCTGGGCCATGTCCTGGAGTTTCGCAGGTATACTGCAAAGTTCCTGGAGAGAATGAAAAGGAAACATAGGGATATTTTCACAGTGCTGCTGGGGGGCTTTTATTTCACATTCGTCACAGATCCAAGCTGGCCTACGGGGTGCTGCTGCCGTCGGAGAAGATGGAGGTGGAACGTCTGAAGAGGCTGTTCTGGAACACGCTGTCGGTCCAGAAGATCAGCACCAAAGACAACGTCAGCGGCTGGGTGCGCGATCAGCAGGAGATTAGGGAGGAGCACGGCATGCAGGAGTTCATGCAAGACAGGTACATGTTCCTGCTTCTGTGGGCGTCCCGGGGTAACACGGGGCCGTCAGCCTTCTGGCTGCTCCTCTATCTCATGAAGCACCCCGACGCCATGAGGGCGGTCCGGGCGGAGGTGGAGGGCGTGCTGAAGGAGGCCGAGCAGGAAGTGAGGCGTGGTGGGCCGCTCATCGACCTGACCCGGGACATGCTGCAGAAGACGCCCGTCATGGACAGCGCCGTGGAGGAGACCTTGCGTTTGACCGCCGCCCCCGTCCTCACCAGGGCCGTGCTCCAGGACATGAGCCTCAAGATGGCTGACGGACAAGAGTACCACCTCAGGGGGGGCGACAGGGTGGCCCTCTTCCCCTACACCGCCGTTCAGGTGGACCCAGACATCCACCCCGATCCGCTCACGTTCAAATATGACCGTTTCCTCACACCAGACGGGGGCGAGAAAAATGATTTCTACAAGGGCGGGAAGAATCTGAAGTACTACAACATGCCGTGGGGGGCTGGAATCAGCATGTGCCCTGGTCGTTTCTTCACCACCAATGAGCTGAAGCAGCTTGTTTTCCTCATGCTCACGTACTTTGACTTTGAGTTAAAGAATCCAGATGAGGAGATCCCGCATATTGACATCAAGCGCTGGGGCTTTGGGTCCATGCAGCCAACTAGAGACATTCAGTTTAGGTACAGGCTCAAGTTTTAGGTTTGAAAGCACACTTAGATGTTAATCTAACCAAACTCACAGTAGTGAGTATTTAAGGATTTGTTTGAGCGCACATGTCCTGATGAAGACTGACAAGGTCGAAACATGTTGACTTTTTTAAATTATGTAAGCCTGATACATTAAAGTCGCACTGAAATGAAAAAAGCATTCTGTCCCATTTTGGTTCACATAATTGGTCATAGTGTTCACCTATTCAACGATGTATGCCCAAAAAAATTTCTAAATTCTACTTTTGTTGTAATCTCATATCAAAGTATATAATTTCTTACTTCCTGGAAAACGGTAGGTCATGTGCAATGACGACAACAGGTACCTTAGATTTTAGGCCAATAATCTTACGACATCCAACCGTCAATCAACGCTATCCTTCTATCGAATCTGTCTTAAATTCCTCTAAACATATGTATGAACCCCTGCTCTAATCCATATTGTGACACTGTTCGACAGTGTATAGCAGGCCACCATGGAAATGGAGAAAAGTTAAATCTGGTGTTGTGATCTGAGGTTGTTTGTCGTTGTTTCTGGCACACAATACATTTCACACTACATCTACCATGTCATGAAAATGTCATTTTTTAAATCATGAACATTAGAGATTTATTGAGCAAGAATGTGCAGTGAATATGAGGAGAGCATGGCTGGCTTCAGATAGCTCTTAGTAAAAAATGATAAATGTCGCAGCTTATTTACACTGTGGTAGCAATCCTGGATGAACATATTAGTAGGCCTACATACTGTGATGGGAATGAGTTGTGGGACTCTGGACTGAGCATGGATTCACTGATTGACTGAATTGAACACAGGTGGGACTGATTGAGATGTAAGCAGACAACAGGCTGGTCAGATGAAGAGATGTAAACAAAATGAAGAAACAGTAACAGCTACAAATAAATACATAAATAAGTTTTAAAAAATCATGTCACAGCACAATGCCTGAGTATGTACTGTACATGTATTAGCATTGTTATTCTGCATCCCCCCTGGGCTTGAACTCTTGTTGAGTTACCTGCCATGTGAGAAGCCATAGATGGTTTCATACTGACTTAAGCAATCACAAGGGCTGCATGTAACTGTCACAGGTGCATTAAGGTTTCAGCAGTTTTCACAAAACCAAAGACCAAACAATAAAACCAAGGTATACACTCGACAAGTGAAGAAGAAAAGACAGAGCTTCTAAACTTACAGACTTACAAGATGGCACCGGAAACACCAGGGACTATGCACAGCTACAGCAAATGGAACAGACAAAGAACAAGATGGGAGCTACTGTACATGTAGGCTAGAAATACTGTACACATACTAACGAGGCAGATGGAAACAATCAAACAATCAGTGGCACAGGTCTCTCAATCAGAGCCAATTTAGCCAGTTGTAGTCCTAGGTCCGCTATTGGGGCAGGGTTGCCAACAACAACAAGTTTTTATACAGAGATCCCACTTTATTGCCCTGTAGAAGACCCCTCAATTTTCCAAGTGTGTATCTCTGCAGGCCCAGAGACTTCCAGGGGGCGGGTCAACTGTCAATCAATTTCTACTTTGGCCAATCAGAGACTGACAATCGTCTTGTCAATCAAAGACTCATTTCGCCTGAAACGGTTGTCAATCACTTTTTAATTAGGCGAATCGCCTTTCTCTTAGGAGAAGGGGCATGGTGGAAATTACGCTAGCTAGTTAGATAGCTGTCTACATTGACTTTGTTTGCTAGCTTGCTAGTTACGTAGGCCTAATGTAATTTGTTATGGAGTTAGATTGACTGGATTACATGACTGTGTGTGAGAGAGAGATTATATTTTTAATGCAAATCATGTAGCTTGAAAGACGTAATCCATCAACCTCCCTGATAAAAGCCTTACCAAGACTCCCCTTGGTATTCTCTTAGTAGGCCTATGATCAATGTAATGGCTTGTGGGTAGAGGCTAGCAATGGTTTACACTAGCCCAGGGGCAGGGGAGCATCACTAGCCTACTGATCCATAGCCAGGACTGGGATGTCCTCAGTGGAGGTCCCAAGTCAGTCTTCCAGTCATTCAGCCAGCCTGTCAGTAGATGTGCTCTACTTGTATTGATTTGTTCATACACTAGTATTCCAGCACGGGTTATGTTCTTGAATGCTTCTGGTGACTAGCAGTTCTCTTAGCAACCTAATTTAATCCCTATCACTGTTTTCAGATCCACATAGAGGAAACATATGGCTGAGAGAGGAGTGTGGAGGAAAATCAACAGTACCACACACACACTTGCATAACCAACCAAGCAAGTTCTACCTTTCTATACCACAAATATAAGTTTGAGAACCTAGGATACATACAGCCCGCCTAAGGGGGTTCTAATGTACTGACCTCCCGGCACAGGCCTGACCCTGCTGGCAAGCTGCCTTGGTCCTAGCCAAGGAACAAGCGTTTCAGCTTCTGCTCACCTGTATGCAGCTTATACCATGCTGACTGGCCTGGACTAGTCACCACATCCACAGTCTAGCCAAGTTAGAGATACCCTTGTGCATTTTACAAAACAAGTGTCATACAATTAAGGTCATCATTTGTGCAGCATGTGTGCTGTAAGTGTAAAGACAAGATACAGATCATTTTCTCCAGGTTTTATTGAATAGCTTGTAGACCAAACTGAAACACTGGGCTGACAGTTCAGTTGTACAAGGCGGACCTGGGAGACCATTCAGGACACCTTGTTTGGGTCGAGGCTCTGCTTAGTCTGCTGGCCCAGGTGAACTATCAAACTGGATGTATTGACGCTGAGAATGGAGACACACACACATGACACAGCTGGCCGACACTTCCTGCACTCTAAGAGGTTAGGGTTAGGGCTAGACTGAATGTAGGTTGGCATAAAATAATACATATTTATTTTTAAATGGATGGAAAGATGCTGCCCATGCCTAGATCTTTATGTCTATTCAGCATGTCTGTTCTCACCCACTGAGGTCCCATCACCAAACGTGAAGCCTCGGATACAATAATAAAACAGGGGCAGACAATGAAAGATAGAGAGAGACAGACAGACATGTAGACAGATAGGTTAAAAATTAGAACAGTTAGTGTTGTGATTAGACGGTACAACCAAAATATCACCTCAGTGTAGTGATGCAGACAGAATTATGAACACCTGCTCCTTGCTTAGAAGGAGGTTATCATCTGCCCTCTGAAACATTCAGGACCAGGGCCGTACGCAGGATTTTTGTAATACCGAGGTCATTTAGTTGTGGTGCTTCAATCTGGTGCACTTTGAGAGCAGAATGAAGAGGCTAGATCTATAAAGAACAACACGCATCATATTGGATTAATATCATCTTTAACTGAGAGCAGTGGAGGTCATCCTGAGAGGACACAACTTAAGTGAATGTTGATGAGAACACACCATCTATTAGAAACATGAGACTAGCTCCTCCTGTCACCTCTCTCCCAGCCTGGGGCCTCATTTATCATTGAGGTACGCCTTCTTTTACACGGTCTTTTTCGCGAGTTCAGGCGTACGCCATTTGCCCCCCCCACATTGCGATTTATCAAGCCGTAAGGGCGAAAATTTAGTCGCCTTTCTCCGCGCTTTTGTAGGACACCTCTCCAGTTGGCGTACCGATTTACACGGTGTTCTACGCCCTTCTTGAACACAGGGGGAACTGGCGACGCCGGTGGTGCGTCGGTGAATTACTATGTTTGACGGAGAGAATAAGAGCGACAGTTCATGAACGCACAATCATGTAGGCTACTAGGCCAATTCAGCACAAACATATATCGCAATGCAAGATTAGACGTGTCCTCTAACCGGCTCATTCATGCTCCGATATGGATTTGTTCCCCAAAATGAACCTATGCGCTGTCCCAAACCTTTCCGCGCTATATGTCACACACCTAATGCAGGCACTCCATCAAACGGCAATAATTGACCAATTAGATTGTCATTAATATGTGATCATGTGGACCTGTTTGCTCTTTGGTAAGCATATAAATGACAGTCCTCCTGTGCGTAATGCGAGCCTAAATGAATCCGGCGCTACTCGGCCTACTAGCCGAGATAGAACTCCAAAGAGGTGACGGCGATGGCGACTGCACCCACATAAGGGCACCATCAGTGAATGAATACGTCTATGTGAATCGCTAAAATGTGCACACTAGAAATACCCAAATCATATGTGACGCCGACATGCTCATCACAAGTGTAGTGGCACGGTGGCCTGGCTCCACGCATGACTCATTCATCCTGGCGCACAGCAGGGTAGGGGCTAGACTGGAGGCAGGCGCTGCGCGTGACGGCTGGCTTGTTGGTGTGTCCATAACCAAGATACATATTCTTTGTCTTATTTACTTTTAATCTTTATTAGCATTTTCCATCCATACAACGACAATACAATAAAACATAAAAACCTACAATAACAGCTTATGGGTACATCCATCCATGCAGCTTTTTTTCTTACTCAAATATGACAATTTTAATATTAGTGGTATCATCACACTTCCTTCTATAATCCATCCATTTTTCCCATCTCCCTTCAAACTTTCCTTCCTGCATCCTCAATGCATGCGTGAACCTCTCCCTAACATACATCTCCTCCACAACACCCAGCCACTGCTCCTTGGTTGGGCGTTCCACCTTATACCAAGCCCTCGTTATTGTCTTTTTACTAGCAACCAATAGTACTTTCACTAGGTATCTGTCCCCTCCTTGTACATCATCCCGTGTTATGTTTGCCAAGATATATATTCAAAGCTGATAAGAAGGTGGAGGCCGGCGCGCTGGAGGTGATGGCACTGCAGGTCGTGGCGCTGGAGGTGGAGGGTACAACTCGCGGGGGCACGACCGTCAGGTCCAGGACCACTGCAGACTCCCCCTCCTCTGAGTCCCACCCCACGTCAGAGTCTGGAGAAACAATTTCAGTCATTTTCCTTGAGTTTGTCTGTTAACTTGATTATGCATTAAACATTTTATTGTGTAGCCATATTCAATTGATATGTTTTTCTGTTGGCAGCCAAATAAATGCTTAAGTGTGATTTACCGGGTGATTTAGATGAGTCTTAATAATGTGGTCTAACATTATGAAGTGGTCATCTGTGTTATCGTTCCCTGTTTTTGGTCCTGAATCAATCATAGCCTACCACAGAATGTGTGGAATGTTTGCTTCATTGCCACATAATACAGCATGTCCGTGTAGCCTACGCCACGAAACGTAGGCTACAGTAGAAACGTACAGTAGGCTACCTCAACTGTAGGAGCAATCAGACAAATGTAGGCTCGTACAAATAGCTTACCTTCCGAAGATGATTTTCTTTCCTCGCGTGGACCTCACCAACAAGCACATGCACCTCCGTCTCCGAAAGGTTTCTCTTCTTTCCGCGTTTTTCCATAAACGTATTTATCTGTCCCTATATGCTCCACGCTATATTATGTCGGTTCCTTCTGGGGTATCCCCGTTGTGCCGTCATAGTTTTGACCATATATGGTTGGATTTGGGCGTGGAGAGGGCGGAACACGGGGCGCGTGCGCGTACGCTCTATTCCCCGCCCGTCTCGGATTTCTCGTGCAGAAAAGGGCATACGACATTTTTGATAGATCCGAAAAGCGTGTAAATATTCTCGTCGTACGCTACATTGTGCATTTTCCGCGTTTTCGTCGTACGCCCTCTTTTACACCTGAATTTACACGCTCTTTGATAAATGAGGCCCCTGGCCTCCTCCACTCTGATGTCAATGCTGGTCTCCTCCTGTCACCTCTCCTCCTGTCTTTTGTCCATGTTGGTCTCCTCCTGTCACCTCTCCTCCTGTCTTTTGTCCATGTTGGTCTCCTCCCGTCACCTCTCCTCCTACCTCTTGGGTTAGGGTTAGGGTTATACAAAAATATAACTATATATATATATAACTATATATATTATATAAATATAATATTATAATATTAATATATATACAATATAAATATTATATAATTATTAATATTAGTAATATTATATATAATATATTATATATATATTATTATATTATAATATATTACTAATATTATATAAATATAATATTATATAAATATAATATAAAAATATAACTGTCAACAAATTATATATTTTTAACCGAACATAATCATGCATACTGTGTATATTTATACACACCTACATACCTGTCTATTTGTTTATCTATATACAGACATACAATTTATCCCGTCAATGTGCTTTTCCCATCATGTTAAGTAAAGAGTAGGCAGTGTACCACCATCATCACCTCTTTCTTTTTGATCTTGTCCTCAACAGTTCGCTTTCCAAAGCTGAGCTTTGTTTGATGAAATCTTTTCATCTTCTCCCTCTCTTTCCCCCTCTCTCTCTCTGTCAGTGAAGAAAGCAAACACGGTCAACTGTTATGTGAATAACGGCCTCTGCTATAGTTGGAATGGAAAAGAGGGGGCTTCATTTCAACATGAATTTCAACCATTTACACGTCATTGACGATTTATCAGTCACAGACATGCAACGTGCCAGCAGTTGACTTGTGTGATTTACACTGTTCCTGAAGTACTGTCTGACAATAGGCTCTTTGCACAAGCTCTACTACTTCCTGAAATTCTACAGGCATTTTTATTTCCTGTCCTGTACTATTGGATGGAAGTGATTAATCAGGTGTGCGGCACAATGGTATAGGACAGGAAATAAGGATGCCTGTAGAATTTCGGGAAGTAGTGGAACTTGTGCAAAGCAAAGAGCCTATTGCTTGGCAACACCAAATGCCCAGTGTATGAGAAAATAAATATATAGAGTTCTTTGTAGCACTGCTCTGTTTGTGCATGTGCGCAGGTACACCGCTTTGCTAATGTTAACGTGGGTCAAGAATAGCCTACAATTAGCTAGCCACGTTGTGACGGCTATAGGTACCTGGATCTGGAGGAGAAAAGAAGGGAGCAGAGTTCAAGGACTGCAAACCCCTTCCCAGTCCAGTCCGCCTCCCTCCTGCTGTTGGCTGTAGCCCTGGTTCTGGACCCGGACTCAGAACTGAATGTTTGATTGATCTTAAAATGACCTCATATTGGTATAATCACTGGTATGTAGACTATGATTGGTTTGTCAAATAAAGGGAATTATTCGTTTTTTCTTGGGTGGACTCAATCTTATTTGGGTCCCTAAATTGGGCCTCAGTCATCAAAACTTTGATTATAGCTTTAGGAGAGCATAATCAATCTTGCTAGAGATAAAATCAATGGATTAAAATTGATTCAATAAGCATTTGTGCCTATTATTATTTCTCTCAGACTCAATAGCTGCAGCCCATAGATTCCATGTTCTATAGGGTGTGTTAGGGTACTTGTTTTCCAAAGTATGGTAAAATGAGCACTTGCGTTTTCATTTGCGTTTATGGTCTTCTAACGTTACGACTAGTCAAGATCCTGCTGTAGCCTATTCATATCTACCTGGTTAGATTTCTATCTGATGTTGGCTAGCTAATGTTAACTGGTGGTGTTATTAGCAAACTGTCTGGATTTGGACCTGATCCAGGGCACTTGTTCTTGTGCATTCCATTCATTTCAATATGAGAGGTGTGAACGGCCTATTGGTGGTATTTGGCGCAGCTGCTCTGCATCATGACCTCATTTTCATTGATGAAGCTGGATTCAATCTATCTAAAACCAGGCGTCGAGGCCCAGATGTTACAGGACAAAGAGCTGTTGTGAAAGTCCCTGGGCAGCGTGGGGGAAATATCACCTTGTGTTCCTGGAAGAAGAAACAGTGTCTTGTGGTGTGTGGGAGCTGGTCTGTGAGCTTCAAGAATGTTAAGTTGGGGGAGGGGGAGAGCCCTTTCCACTAGCCCAGAGAGATAAGGAGGAGGAGGTCTTAAGATGAGGTAATTTTGGCTGAAGTATGAGACTCATTGTTTTCTGACCACACCTTTGTACTCTGATATCCCTGCTCAGACATACCTTGTGAGCTCACAATAAAATCATTTAAACATGCCTTGTTTTACAGAATATAATTACTAGATTGTTGATAATCACCCTGCAAAAATCTACATTTGGCCTTTGAGGGCTGAAAACATTTTCAAGAGGTTCCTACATCTGCAAGGAGTTCTCCATCACCATGCCACCCTAGGTCCATCCAGTACTGCACACATGATACCGTTCTGAGGGGGCGGCAGCAGCTCAGGAGGTAGAATAGCCGTCTGGGAGCCTCCAGTTCAATTCCAGCTATCTCCTCTGCTTCGTTGACGTGTTCTTGAGTAAGACACTAATTTATCCCAAAGAGCAGGCTAACACCAGCTGGCCACCATTGGTGAGTGAATGAGAGAAGATATTGTAAAGCGCTCTATGCTTTAGAAGTGCACTCCACTCACAATGACATATCTGGTGCTCTATATAATGCAGTTGTACAGGATGGAGCAGAGCAGCCCAGGTTTGTTGTCATGTGGGATAATGTTAGTTTCCACCGGGCTGCTCTGGTCTGGGACTGGTTCACCAACCACCATACATAACTTCACAGGTGGATACACCGTTACCCCCTTACTCCCCATTCCTCAGTCCCATTGAGGAATTATTTTCACTTTGGCGTTGGAAGGTTTATGAACACCAACCATATACCCGCATGACTCTCCCTGGGAACAATGGAAGAGGCATGCAGAGACACTGAGGGGGGGTCAGTCCAATGTTGGATACTGAGGTGGGGTCAGTCCAGGGTTGGATACTGAGGTGGGGTCAGTCCAGGGTTGGATACTGAGGCAGGCACACAAATGAACACACTCTCTACAGTACCTCTCTCAGGTTACACAATGTTTATTAAAAAGGCTAATGAAAAAAAAACATTCTGAAAAGTTAGGGTTAGAGTTTAAAATGCAGCTGTCCAGCCATCCAACCAACGCCAACAGTCACAACAAATACATTTCCATCCCAGTTTGTGTTCCATGTGTGGAGCGCATCCACTGCTTTTAAAATAATCTCAAATCCAAAAAGTTAGGCTACTTATTCCAATCTAGATCCAATCTTCCAAAGAGATACAGTTGTAAGCCATGAACTCAACCAGGTATATTGGAATTCATTTAAACAGTCCCTTTGCAATCACCATTTCATCTACTTTGTGTTGCAGTATTTTTTGTTTTATTCTTTCATGTTTTTAAAGCAATCGACTTTGACCAAGAGGACGAAATTAAGTCCATCCATTCACCCAACGTCATCCTTGAGCGCAGCATTCCATAGGCCTATAGGATAAGGCCTGCCGTATTATTCAGTTCACCAAGGATCTTCCTCAAGTTCCTCTTTTCATTTTCTCCAGTAATCCAAACTCCATATCCAATTCCTATTTTGATCATTGGCTCACACCTGAAAAAACCAATATCTTGTAGAATGATTACAGATCTGATTTCAGAATATTATTCCAGATTAAACTGTATAACATATTTGAGGGGTTCTTTTGCATGAGCAAACATCTCCGTTTACTGGCCTAATAGACAAACTAAATCATGTTTGCCCATATCTGTGGTGCGGTTTAAAATAGTAGGCTTATTCATCTCTTGATGGTGATGTTTTAGAACGACACCATGCGGGACAGACAGTTGGCATATTCGTAAAAACATTCACATATCCTGATAGATATTAATTATTATTATCAAGTCTCATCATAATACAGGAGATATCGTGAGGGAATGGATGAAGGAATTAAAACTAAATGATTGTAAGGACTATATATCGGAACATTTGGACTGTATTTGAGTATTGAATAGAGATATTATTGAAAAGGAAAAGGGCAGGAGTGCTGGGAAGATCAGACAGGTGTGATCAAGGTGATATTTGGTCAGGAACAGAAAAGGCTGAGCTGGGGAGTCTACCCACACGTGTAGCAGCATACCTCAATATATATCTTATATAGCTATAGCTCAATAAAAATATTGTAACTTTTTGCTAGTTACTTTTCTTTGAACAAGAGAATATTATTATTTGAGGTGTCTATTCTTATGTAGATTGTGATTTGAAGTGTCTACTTTTTGGGGGGGAACATGTAAACATGGAATACAGTGAAATTCCTCCTACGATATTATCCGCTTGTCTGATTAACTATAGTATACAGTAAGACACTATGTAGCTCAAACACGTGAATCATTTGTTTTATTGTTATAAGGTGAAGTTAACACATAGTTACAATGTAACCCTATTCCTATAGTTTTTTTTTCTCAAAGGCCTCCGGATCTGCCTATTACACTAGAACGCATCTCCGGATTTAAAGCAACAAAACGTGGCCCCGGACGTATCGATCTGCCTCCAGAAAAACTCAGTAGTGTAATCCAGTCCTAAGGCTGTGACTTCTCTCCTGTATGAACACGCTGGTGTGTCTTTAACTCTCCTGACGTAGTGAAGTTCTTTCCACACTGGACACAGTGGTATGGCTTCTCCCCTGTATGAAAACGCTGGTGTGTCTTTAAATATCCTGACGTAGTGAAGTTCTTTCCACACTGGTCACAGTGGTATGGCTTCTCTCCTGTATGAACACGCTGGTGTATCTTTAAATGTTCTGACGTAGTGAAGTTCTTTTTACACTGGACACAGTGGTATGGCTTCTCTCCTGTATGAACACGCTGGTGTATCTTTAAATTTTCTGACGTAGTGAAGTTCTTTCCACACTGGTCACAGTGGTATGGCTTCTCTCCTGTATGAACACGCTGGTGTGTCTTTAAATCTCCTGACGTAGTGAAGTTCTTTCCACACTGGTCACAGTGGTATGGCTTCTCTCCTGTATGAACACGCTGGTGTTTCTTTAAATCTCCTGACGTAGTGAAGTTCTTTCCACACTGGTCACAGTGGTATGGCTTCTCTCCTGTATGAACACGCTGATGTGTCTTTAACTCTCCTGACGTAGTGAAGTTCTTTCCACACTGGTCACAGTGGTATGGCTTCTCTCCTTTATGAACACGCTGGTGTTTCTTTAAATTTCCTGACGCAGTAAAGTTCTTTCCACACAGGTCACAGTGGTATGGCTTCTCTCCTGTATGAACACGCTGGTGTATCTTTAACTCTCCTGACGTAGTGAAGTTCTTTTCACACTGGTCACAGTGGTATGGCTTTTCTCCTGTATGAACACGCTGGTGTATCTTTAACTTTCCTGAGTCAGTGAAGTTCTTCCCACACTGGTCACAGTGGTATGGCTTCTCTCCTGTATGAACACGCTGGTGTGTCTTTAAATATCCTGACGTAGTGAAGTTCTTTCCACACTGGTCACAGTGGTATGGCTTCTCTCCTGTACGAACACGCTGGTGTATCTTTAACTCTCCTGATGTAGTGAAGTTCTTTTCACACTGGTCACAGTGGTATGGCTTTTCTCCTGTATGAACACGCTGGTGTATCTTTAACTTTCCTGAGTAAGTGAAGTTCTTCCCACACTGGTCACAGTGGTATGGCTTCTCTCCTGTATGAACACGCTGGTGTATCTTTAACTCTCCTGACGTAGTGAAGTTCTTTCCACACTGGTCACAGTGGTATGGCTTCTCTCCTGTATGAACACGCTGGTGTCTCTTTAAATTTCCTGACTTAGTGAAGTTCTTCCCACACTGTTCACAGTGGTACGGTCTTGGCTTGTCTGTGTCTCTCTGTCTCTGGGCAGTAGCTGGGGTGAGGGGGGTGTTGGAGATGGTGATAGGGAGTGATTGAGAGGACGAGGAGGAGGAGAGAATCTCTGGTCTGATCTGTCTGCTCGAGAGACGAGAGAGAGAGACGTAGAGGTTGTCATGGCTCCTCTTGAGGTGCTTGTTGAGGTAGATCTGGGAGGTGTAGGTGAATGGGCACACAGAGCAGGAGAACACCCGAGTCTGGGACAAGTCTGACATACCTCCTGGGAAAGTGAAAGAGAAAGAGACAAACATTAAAAAGGATTCTCACACCTGTATTACAGGTGCAAATACTGTAAAGAGTGTTTATACGTAAATAACTAGTGGGGGGCGAAACACGACGACACCACAACTTCAGATTGAGGACAGGAGAGAGAAAGATATGTAAGAGGTTCCTCTGGCTGAGCTCGAGTGAAGGAGAGCGACAGAGGAGAGAGAGGAGTGAGAAAAAGAAAAGAGGAGAAAGGAGAGAAAACAAGCATGAATACATTGAAGCCCACGGCAATAGCTACCTTAGATAGCTAGAGTAAGCTAGCACTCCTAAAGATAAGTCAAGCTACCATGTTCCATGGCAACTAACAGCATTCCATTTTGTTCTGAGCAAGTGTGCCTGCCTAATATTGGCAATTTGCGTGCCTCACAACAGCGATTTGCACAGGCACCATTGCAGTTCATGACATAGTGCCCTCTGTATCGTTGCATTCATGAGTGTCTTGAATTTCACGCTGTATGCCCATGTCTTGCCTACTGGCTGGCGCCATGGGAAAAAGACAAGAGGAGAGGAAGGACGGTAGAGGAGAGCTACTTGGACAGCGGTTATTATTATGACCAGCAGACCTCTTGTTCTTTCAGCTTTAAGGAAAGAGGTGGATGAGAGAGAGATGGAGAAGAAAGAGGGAAGAAGAGTTGAGGACAGATACCTCTAGCGGTGCTCTTTTCTTCCCAGACGTAGTTGAAGGAGATGCTCTTGTATCTGTACTCCTGTCCGTACCAGACCAGCAGCTTAACCTGATTGTAATGCCTAATTATTCTACAGTTTACACATGCAAAGATGGGTCCATCCCTGACACGATCTCTGAAAAGCCTGCCTATTGTTGTCCTGTTTAATTGTTCATGAAGTCTTTCCCTTAACATAGCCTTTTTATTTGCATCTCATTGTTTATAGGCCTCTGGATTCATTTCTAGTTGCTTCTCTATGAACTTCCTTCTGTTAGTTCTACCACAGTCCCTTACCATCGCTGGATCCTGCTGTTTCTGTCTCTCTAGTGACATGATGTTCATATGCGCAGTTTGACTTTTTGATCAGGGGGGCAGTCAGTCCCAGCCTACTTCTAACAATATAGATTAGGCCTACTTCTATCAATATAGCCTAGGCCTACTTCTATCAATATAGATTAGGCCTACTTCTATCAATATAGCCTAGGCCTACTTCTAACAATATAGATTAGGTCTACTTCCATCAATATAGCCTAGGCCTACTTCTATCAATATACCCTAGGCCTTCTTCTATCAATATACCCTAGGCCTACTTCTATCAATATAGCCTAGGCCTACTTCTATCAATATAGCCTAGGCCTACTTCTAACAATATAGCCTAGGCCTACTTCTAACAATATAGCGTGAGCGCAGCCAAATAGATTCTGGAAATCTGAGAAATGAGCATGTGTTCATATTTCTTCACCTGATTGTAATGCCTAATTATTCTACAGTTTACACACGCAAAGTGGAGTCCATCTATTTGTAGGCATCTGGCATGACTTGCACATAGTCCTCCGTGGGAGCAGTGAAAACAAGTGCCAGGGGAATGCTCAAGTCCAAGCCATGCCAAACATGTACAAATATTGGGATTGCGATACATTTCACAGGAGAGCATATTGAGACTGGTAAGATTACACCCTGTGCTTCCCGTCTCAGTAAAGCACATTTTCACTAACACAAATCCCTATCCATCTATCCATCCATCCATCCATCCATCCAACTATGAATGGATAACTATCTGTATGTCTTCTATATTTTACTTCAATTCAAAGGGCTTTATTGGCATGGGAAACATACATTTACAATGCCAAAGCAAACATCCCAAAAGGTCACAGAAATGTTATGGTTGAATTGAATGAATAAGTAAGTGTAATATTTACAAATGTATTTAAATGGTAACTTTAAAGTTTTTATGTACAGTGTGTATATGTATAGTGATCAGTGCGGTGTGCAGGGATACTGATTGAAGATTTTCAATCGTGGAACCAAGCCAACCAGCTATCTGATCAATCGTGACCACAAGTCCGTATGGTAGAAGCCATAGCGCGCCACAGACTGGAAGAAGAGGAAGAGGAGTATGCCCACATGATGTACAATATCGATGATGAAAAAAGAGTAGAGCCATACAGAGAGCAGATGGCAGTGAATGGATGCAACATTGAGTTTGAAGTAGACACTGGGGCAAGCCTGACTATAGTGAATGAGAAAACATACAGGAAGATGGGAGGGGGGAAACTCCACCATACAAGAACAAAGCTGTATATGTACACCAGAGATAGTGTAGGGGTGCTAGGCAAGATGTACACACAAGTCAGTTACAAGGGGCAGACCAGACAGTTGCCATTGATAGTGGTAAGAGGGGAGGGGCCAAATCTCTTGGGGATAAATTGGCTAGAGGCCATTAGGCTAGACTGGAGGGCCATTTTCAGACTACATACAGGTCAGCAGCAGGAGTTGAGTGAGCTACTCTCACAACACGGAGAGGTGTTTAAGGTGAGCTGGGCAGTTTAGTGGGAGCTACAGCAAAGATCTCTGTTGACCCCGAGGCCAAGCCAAGGTATTTCAAAGCCAGGCCTCTGCCATATGCCCTCAAGGACAAAGTTGAGACAGAGTTGGTTAGATTAGAGAAGGAAGGCATCATAGAGCCTGTGAGTTTCCGAGTGGGCCGCTCCCATAGTTCCTATACTTAAACCAGACAAAACTAGAATATGTGGGGACTATAAAGTTACCGTGAATCCAGTGTCTAAGATAGATAACTACCCAATTCCAAAAACTGAGGACTTGTTGGCAGTACTGGGGGGGGACAGAAATTCACCAAACTAGACATGTCTCAGGCATACCAGCAACTCCCACGGGATGAGGAATCTAAGAAGTTCACAACAATTAACACCCACCGCGGTTTATACCAGTACACCAGGCTACCCTATGGGGTGTCATCAGCCCCAGGCATAGGAGAGAGAAATGTGTCTTCATGGCACCAGAGGTGGTGTACCTGGGATACAGGATCAACGAAAAAGGAATTCATTCCGTAGCAGATAAGTGCTGAATCTGTCTGATTTTCAAAGAAATATTGATTTAATCTGATCCTGTTAGCTATTTCTAAATTATTATGATCGACCTCTGAGTATGGCTGTAGCTGGTGTGTTCTGTAAGAAAACGGTGTCCCTCTTCCATAGACTTATGAGATAAAGATGACATTCTTACACAGTGTCCTAACTACAAGCGACGCGAGCGAGCGTCAGCGACAAAATGCGTTCCATTGCTTTGTTTTCTATTATGTCATGTCCTAACTGGACGCGAGCGACGCAGTGCGAAGTTTTAACTGCCCTTTTGACGCTCGCCCTGTTCCTATTTTCCTCCTGTCGCTCGCGTTGACAGGCGTCTGTCTTCAGTTGGGAATACAGACAAATGACGTAACAGAACAGGAAATTTAACGGTTTCAGTTAGGACAGCAAGCATGCGATGTCGCGTTCTGTTGCTCGCGTCGCAAGCAGTTAGGACACGGTGTTAGGGCTGGTACATTCTGTGCTAAACAGCAATTGTTGTGGTTAGCGCCAAGGCGGCGTAGCTTATCTTGACCAAACAAGGCCACAGAAGAGACGAGAAAGACAGTCTTATCGGAGAAGAGACGAGGGGGGGGACACCCGAACCATAAGAACGTTGCAACGAGACCAATGCTTTAATTTGAGTTCAGACAGCATACAGAGAGGTCAAGTTTACATTAGACTTTATGATATCGTCTTTTGTATGTTAACCCTTCTGGAATAAACAGCTTTTGATGTCGCTCAAATCCTGTGTTGGAGAGATTAATTTGGAATACATCAGAACAAGGAGACACTGGACTGTGTGGTATTGTGTGAGATTGGGGGCCGTCTTTTATTGTAATCAAAACACAACGCAGAGCTTAATAAGGACAATGATAAAAGACAATGAAAGTCAACACAAGGTACAGGCCATTGCAAGCGCTCCACAGCCAACTGACCAGACACAGTTGAAGTACTTCTTGGGCTTCATGCTTAACTACAGTAGGACCCCACTAATCCCAACTTCAGAGATCCCAACCTCCCTGTCTACCGGACAGGCTTAAAAAACTTTTTTTGTTGTTTTAGCCTGCTATCTGGTTGCTGGTGGGATTTTCATTACAGTACTGTACTTAAATCTGTCATAGTAAACATGTACTGTATCCTACTGTGAATAAAAACTGAACTGTATGTAGACCTACATGTTGCCTGTAGGCTGTAGCCTATTGTCATGTTTAATTTCTTTGTTACTCTAAAGCGGGAAAATGTCGAGCACAAAACGCAAACGAGTCGTACGAAGTACTGTATTTGATCAAAGCACGCACTCAAGTGGAAATTCGTTTATTTTATTATAGGCTAGGCTATATGAGTTTAGTTGGCTATTTGATTGCAATTTGGATGCATTTTCACAAGTAATTAAGGGTATTTATCAGTGTATTATGAGTCTATATGAAACAAGTATACCACTTTTTGAATTTGGTGCATTTTAACATAAGTTTCAGTCATCCGGACATTTCAGAGATACGAACGACCTTCGGTCCCGTTGGGTTCGGATAAGTGGGGTCCTACTGTACTACTTCCTTGTAGTCTAATAAACATGATGAATCACTTGAATGTCTTTCCTACCTTGTAATTTCTTCGGAAAATGATATTTAGCTAATGTTTTGAAAACAACAAAGATGTGTGAAACGTCACTATTATGTGCTCCACGTATTGACGCAATGACGTAGTATGCGATTTTCGGGGACCACCTCAAATTTGCTCTAGAGCGCATACTAATGGTCAAAAACTACATTGGGTAACTTTAAAGGAGTAGTAAAGGTAAAAAATCATGTTTAGCCCTGTTTTAAGGTTACTAATGATCATATAAAAGAGTTTAACATATTTTTTGAATGATTTTCCAGTGCTCACCCACATCCATTGTATGACCAGAACGGTGGTAGAGCAATTATCACACTTTCTCAAAAGTGCTAGTTTTGTCAACTTTTTGATCTGAACCATTGTATATGATCATAAGTAACCTTAAAACAGGGCTAAACATGATTTTTCCCTTTACTACTCCTTTAAGAAATTCCACCAGTATCTGTTTGGGAAACACTGCACCATTGTGACAGACCACAAACCGCTGCTGGACCTCCTGGGAGAGTAAAGGCATCCCACACCTCGCCGCAGCCAGGAGGCAAAGATGGGCACTGATTTTGGCAGCTTATGAGAACACCTTGGAGTATAAGGAGGGCTCAAAACACGGGAACGCGGATGCACTGAGCAGGCTCCCCCTGCCGATCACGTCCGCTGCCACACCACGGGAAGAAGAGGTGGTAATGCTCATGGAGCACATGAATGGCACACCACTACAGGTAACGCAGATATGGGAGGGGACCCGGCGAGACCCCATTCTGTCCAGAGTACATCAGGCGCTGCTGCAGGACTCCTGGCCCTCAGAGTACTGCAACAACCCAGAAATGCAGCCATACATAAGAAGAAAAAAGGAAGTGAGCGTGGAGGAGGGGTGCATACTGTGGGGAAGTAGAGTGATAATCCCACCTCAAGGAAGACGAATCATGATTGAGGAGCTTCATGAAGCTCATCCGGGGGTCCGGGGGTCTCACCAATGAAGTCTTTGGCCCGCAGCTACGTATGGTGGACAAACATGGACGCGGATTTAGAGTCCGCTGTGTGGGAATGTCATGCATGTCAGTCCTACCAAGCCACCCCTGCAACAGCACCGCTACACCCGTGGGAGTGGCCAGACCAACCATGGATGAGGCTGCCTCTGGACTTCTGTGGGCCTGTATTGGGGAAGATGCTCCTCATCGTCGTAGATGCCTATTGAAAATGGATCGAGGCTCACCCAATGTCGTCTATTACTTCATCCATGACTATCGAGAGACTGAGAAGCATTTTTGCCACCCCTGCAGTGATTGTCAGTGATAATGGGCCTAGTCTGGTCAGTGCAGAGTTCAAGAACTTCCTACAAAAGAATGGCATACAGCATGTCACAACAGCACCATACCACCCGTCCTGAAATGGCTGTGCAGAGCGGGCGGTGCGGGTGGTCAAGGAGGGACTCAAGAAGATGGGGGAAGGTAGTCTGGAGACAAAGCTATCCAGGTTCCTGTTCAAGTACAGATCAACCCCCCAGACCACCACGGGAGCCACGCCAGCTGAGCTGCTCATGAACCGCAGGATCAGGACTCGGCTAGATCAGGTGCGTCCCTCGCTATTTACAAGTGTCTGATTCAGTCTATGTGAGGGGATACTCAGGCCAGAAGTGGATTCCGGCAACTTATAGAGAGGACCGGTCCAGTCTCTTGGAGAGTGAAAACACTGGATGGGAAACTGGTGAGACGACATCAGGATCAGATACGGCCATGTTATGATCACAACCTGGCTGACCCCTGTCTCTAAGAGGAGAGTGTTCCTGTGGACACAGCAGAGCAAGAACTAGAAAATCAGGCACACAAGGTAGTATGGGCACCGCCACAAGAAGCAGAGGATCCAGGCATACTGGTGCCGCCAGCAGAACTAGAGAATCCAGCACCAGATGCAGTGGCACCGGGGCCTCCAGACATTGGGGTTTTGGGAAATTTTTACCCAGTGAGAGTTAGACAGGCACCCACGTATCTCAAGGACTAAGTGGTAGCAGGGGCAGAATAATCCCCTCGTAGAATCAGACTAGGTTTAAGTGAATTTGTTCAGCACATAAAAGAAGGATTTTTGTAGACTATGGGGGGAGGAATGTTGTAATGTTCTGATTCATGTTGTATGTTATATTCAGTCAGGCAGTCAGGTGATATAAGGAGAGGGGCTTAATGTAGAGGGGGACCGGAAATAACGTTCAGCAAGGAGATAACCACCAGAATGCGTAGTAATGGAGTCTGAAGTGCAGAATGCAATAAAGAGTAAATAACTTTGAGAGTGTATCATCCTTGACTTTATTACAGTAATTGTATAGCAACATGTAAACCTCAGTTGTTGGCGGTCCATCTGATACCTGACCAGCCTCAGTGCAAATGTATAACTATGTGTGTTTATTCTATCCAGAATAAATCAGCCTTCAGCAGCAAGAAGTGGTCCAGCTATTTAATACATTGAAGAATATAGGTGAAAGTCCATAGCCTAAAGTCAATGTAATGCTTGTTTGTGTGTTTTTGTGCTCATGTAAACAGTCTGGAATGTGCAGTGGAAGGGATAGAAGGAGACAGCTAATGCTGCTGTGGCCGATCAGGGTAGTGGGTGTCAAGAGGTCACACTTAGGCCACAGGGGGGGCCTCTCCTCTGGTGTATTAATGACACATCTCTATGGGACACTATAAACAGACACAACCTAGACTGACAACCAATTGTGATTAAGATATCATGTTAGGGTGACAGGCGACACATCTGTATGGTCACTCCTCCACCAATCTAGCTTCACCTAAACGGGTAGGCTTAGGCGTGGGGGCTGGGCCGAGAGAGCACTATTTAACGTCTCAAGCAAACCTTGAGACTTTGATTTGGAAACGGTAGGCAACTCGGACGGACAGATTCGCTGCTCCCAGCAGGCAGGCCCGCTGATAACACCATGCGGGAAGGGAAGTCTAGACCTTGACTTCGCGCCACAGCCGCAGCCAGCAGAGAAGCAGGGAGAGAGAGAGACGAGGGAAACATCACAGAGAAGAGAGAGAGAGAGACTAGGAAACATCCCAGAGAAGCAGGGAGAGAGAGAGACTAGGAAACATCCCAGAGAAGCAGGGAGAGAGAGAGACTAGGGAAACATCCCAGTGTTCCATGTGATTGTATCTTTGTACAATAAATCTATCATCTGTCGCCGCTTCCAATCCCGTGTTGGGGTGATTTTATCAATACTATCACAACAAAGAAGGCTATCAACATCGTGGTTCATAATTAGATGGTGCTGCAACTCTTATCAAGGCTTACAAAGAATTACACAACGCAGAGCAACAGAAGAAGAACGCCAAAAGCCAACATACACAATGCAGAAACACATGCGTACAAGACCAAACCGGTCACATCAGCAATTTTTTTTGAGTCAGCACAGGTGGTGGCCTCTAGATTTGCTAATGAATTACGTTATACGGCCATGCTCTCCACTTAATGTCACCAGCGAATGAAAGAAGTGAACGCACGCAGCAACGACCAGCAACAGAGAAATGACCTGAAAACAGACCGCATGTCGGTATGTTCGCTTCACGCGCTTCCCTCTCAGCATGGTCATACAAAACAGCTTGCTGAATTCCGAAAAGATGAATAAACTATTCTGTTTTCGATTCAAATGTGTAGCTATATGACCCTCCCCTGGACTCAAATTAAAAAGAACAGTAACCCTCTCCTGGACTCAAATTCAAAAACAGTCGTCTAACCCTCCCTTGGACATTCGAAGTTCACTTCCTAAACCGAAGCCCCAAACGGCTTCGCTCTACTCTTTCAAAAATAAAAAATAACATACAACTTACCGAATTGAGGATTGTCGTAGCCTACAGTGAAAGGCTAGAAGTAGGTTGTGATGGAAACGTTTGTTTACTCAAAAAGAATAAAGAGCTTGTCTCTTGTTTTCTACAGATGGATAAAGAAATCTTTGCAATGGGGAATCTTTACAGGCGTGACAAACAATGTTCAACTGTGAAAAGTTTCCAAGGTAGAGAGAGACACACATTACGAACACAATTTATATACACTTTTGGTCGTGACTGCTAGTCTTTTCAATGCTCTTAACCAATCGGTGAAAGCCGGGAACAATGACGCGTTTCACTGTTCAGACTCTGCAGGCTTGGAGACTTCGAGGGGGCGGGTCAACTGTCAATCAATTTCTACTTTGGCCAATCAGAGGCTGACAATCGTCTTGTCAATCAAAAACTCATTTCGCCTGAAACGGTTGTCTTTTTATTTGGCGAATCGCCTTTCTCTTAGGAGAAGGGGTGTGAGACGCAAAGCTAATTTGTCATTAATAAGTGTCAGCTGCGGACGATCAAGCGAACATATTGGACGTCTTTCGAGGTAAGGGAGATTGACACAAGTAACATAACAATAAGCAGTTATTTTAACGTATTTTCAATTAGTTATAACATTGACAGCGCCTAAATGCTCACATTTAAGAACGTAGACGAAGATGCTGAGATGCCTAACGTTAGCTAAATAGCTAGTTAGTGAATACATCCATGATCCTAGCCGTCACAACGTGGCTAGCTAGGTGTATATATAGTTATAGCTTATGTTTATGTTTTGTTAATTTGTGGACAGGAGATGAAAATGGACACCACAGTGGAAGAGAGGTGACAGGAGGAGACCAACATGGACAAGAGTGGAAGAGAGGTGACAGGAGGATGATAACCTCCTTCTAAGCAAGGAGCAGGTGTTCATAACTCTGTCTGCATCACTACACTGAGGTGACATTTTGGTTGTACCGTCTGATCACAACACTAAGAGTTCTAATCTAATTTTTTAACCTATCTGTCTACATGTCTGTCTGTCCATCTCTATCTTTCATTGTCTGCCCCTGTTTTATTATTGTATCTGAGGCTTCACGTTTGGTGATGGGACCTCAGTGGGTGAGAACAGACATGCTGAATAGACATAAAGATCTAGGCATGGGCAGCATCTTTCCATCCATTTAAAAATAAATATGTATTATTTTATGCCAACCTACATTCAGTCTAGCCCTAACCCTAACCTCTTAGAGTGCAGGAAGTGTCGGCCAGCTGTGTCATGTCTGTGTGTCTCCATTCTCAGCTTCAGTACATCGTTTGATGGTTCACCTGGGCCAGTAGACTAAGCAGAGCCTTGACCCAAACAAGGTGTCCTGAATGGTCTCCCAGGTCCGCCTTGTACAACTGAACTGTCAGCCCAGTGTTTCAGTGTGGTCTACAAGCTATTCAATAAAACCTGGATAAAATGATCTGTATCTTGTCTTTACACTTACAGTACACATGCTGCACAAATGATAACCTTAATTGTATGATGCTTGTTTTGTAAAATGCACAAGGGTATCTCTGACTTGGCTAGACTGTGGATGTGGTGACTAGTCCAGGCCAGTCAGCATGGTATAAGCTGCATACAGGTGAGCGGAAGCTGAAACGCTTGTTCCTTGGCTAGGCCCAAGGCAGCTTGCCAGCAGGGTCAGGCCTGTGCCGGGAGGTTATTACATTAGAACCCCCTTAGGCGGGCTGTATGTATCCTAGGTTCTCAAACTTATATTTGTGGTATAGAAAGGTAGAACTTGCTTGGTTGATTATGTAAGTGTGTGTGTGTGTGTGTGTGTGGTACTGTTGATTTTCCTCCACACATCTCTCAGCCATATGTTTCCCCTATGTGGATCTGAAAACAGTGATGGGGATTAAATTAGGTTGCTAAAAGAACTGCTAGTCACCAGAAGCATTCAAGAACATAACCCGTGCTGGAATACTAGTGTATGAACAAATCAATACAAGTAGAGCACATCTACTGACAGGCTGGCTGAATGACTAGAAGACTTACTTGGGACCTCCACTGAGGACATCCCAGTCCTGGCTATGGATCAGTAGTGATGCTCCCCTGCCCCTGTAGTCCAGGGGCCGGTTGCACAAAACATCTTAAGTTAATATTTCCCTTAAGTTCTGACTTAAGGTTTCCTTAAAATAAAATCTGTTGCACAAACACCCTTAAGTATTCCCCTTAAGGTTTCCTTAAGATGTCCCTCAAGTATTTAAGGTTTTCTACTTATCTCGGTATAATAGTACTTAAGGAGTCCCTTAAAGTCAGTTAAGGTGTTGCACAAAAGACCTTAGCAAGCAAAATAAGGGAAAAAACATAAGGGACCTCTACCCCAACCTTAGCTAAGTTATGGTTGCGTTTATGAACATAAACGATGGAAATCGCGTCCCAAGAAGAGTGTTCCGCGACAGGGAGAACCCACTAGACACTCTTAGTGAGGAACAACTGATATTTAATTACAGATTTGATCGACAGTCCATTTTTGACTTGTCCGACCGCCTGGGCTTGGACCACCCAACCTTCCGAAGCTATACGCTTCCAGCCCCGTTGCAATTGATTGCGCTCCGATTTTATGCGACGGGATCTTTTCAGTCGGTCCTCGCAGACATTATTCATGACCACCGTTCTACTGTGTGCCGTGTGGTTCACCGGGTATCAAACGCCCTTACCGGTCTGCTGGATGAGGTGGTCAACTTCCCATCTAAACGGGAGGAGGATGCGGTAGCGGCACACTTTTTTTTAATGTTGCCGGCTTCCCGAAAGTGTTCGGGGTGATAGACGGGATGCACATCAAGATTCAAGCACCCACCCAGTACGAGGAGCAATTTATTAATCGGAAAAATCAACACTCCGGGCCGCAATCTCCTCCCACATTTTTTGTTTTTTATGTTGTGTGATTTTGGGGTCGAACCGAGCTTTTATTACATGTTGTCTCTTTTTGTACTCTTCAAGGAGCACAACTTTCTCTTCCTCAGACCAGTTCGGCTTTCTCTTTTTCTCCTCAGACATGTTCCCAGCGTCTCAGGACGTCCCAGTGTAGTGTTGTGACAGATAGCCGGTCACGTGCAAGCAAACCAATGGTCACCATGGAAACTACAATTTTACTGCTGTAAAATCTCTTTCCTTGCATGAAAACCCTTAACGTTTCCCCTTAGCTAAGGAAACCATGTAAGGGATTCTGTGCAACACCCTTAAGTAATCCCCTTAACTAAGGGGAAATTAACCCTTAAGGGTCATACTTAAGGGAAAAACTTAAGATGTTTTGTGCAACCGGCCCCAGGCATTTTATGACATAACCTTGAACAAATTGCAACAGAAATTATTTCAACTGTTGTAGTGTCATACATATGTTCTTTATAACATATCATTTAGTCCCCCAAAATCCCAGTGGTGGAAAGTAATGAAAAATGCAGATGGAAGGTATGTGACAAATATACCAATTTCCAATTTTCGCCTATGTAAAAGAAAAAGGTTTATGCATGTTTTCTTGTCTGATGTCCACACAACACTGTCCCCAATCAACCAGAAACTATATAGGATGCATCACAGTGGATATACAGAAATATATTTTTAATTCTATTGGCATTTGGTGAAGAGAAAAGGGGTGAATCTCACATATTGCAACAGAAAATCTGACATTAATCAAATAGCTCAAGAGTCTAGAACCCTGGAGAGGACAGTCTACAACCCTGGAGAACAGTCTACAGCCCTGTAGAGAACAGTAGAACCCTGGAGAACAGTCTACAGCCCTGTAGAGAACAGTAGAACCCTGGAGAACAGTCTACAGCCCTGTAGAGAACAGTAGAACCCTGGAGAACAGTCTACAGCCCTGTAGAGAACAGTAGAACCCTGGAGAGGACAGTCTGAGACGTAGAACCGTCCATAGCAGTGGACTACCTAATCACACGCGCGAGGGGGTAACATACAGGCGAAATCGCAGACACTTACTCAAGGTACCTAAAAATGAAGACAGTACTGAAGACACAAATGCAGAGGGCGCTAGTGCAGGGTCACCGGTGTGTGACACGCCCATACGTGAGTGTGGTGAACACATTGACATAGGCCCAGTCCCAATGTCCCCCCTAAACCCTCAAGCCCTGAGCCCTCACAGACTTATTGACGTCACCTGGTAAAGTGGTTGAGTGCGAGAGGCTGCAAGGGCTCGAATTGGTATAAAAAGGAATGGGACAGCACTTGCGACATCACATTACATTGACGAGAAAACCCATTTCTTACTATTGTGGGTGTGGGGCTTTTTATCAAATTTTCAATTTTACATGTTTTTCTTGTAGGCCTTCATGTAAATTAATTTTGGGCTGAGTCAAATCCCCTTTATCCGAACTCTGTGTTACCCTCAAAACATGTCTGTTCAACTTGTTGAAATCATTTCATTTTGTGGTGATATGCGAACTACATTACTGCCTGTGATTCTTGTTTGTGATGAATCCAAAAATATTTACTTAAGAATGATAATATATTATGTATACACATTCCTGCACCTCACAACTCTTTCCATATTCATGTTGGAAATCTCAATTCAAAGAACACTGCACCGAAATGGGTGATTAATGTCATACTGCTTTTAACTGGGAAATCATATGATTTAGAGCAACAGAAATCGATGTAATTTATAACCATAGCCTACATATTTTTACACATCACATTATACAAACCCATGGGGTTAATAACCCATACTTAAAAATAATGAAACCAAAATAATTATAAGGCTACTTGTGCAGATAAGCAAGTCCAGCTGAAAAAATGAAAACATATTTTGTTTTGTAACGTGAACATTAGGGTTGGTTGATCTGTCCGTGCTTGTTTTTGGCTGTTCTTCAGGTAACCCCGTGTTTCACGTCACAACGATATGAACTGTGGGTAATTCCCTTAGGCGAAGTCTGCAGAAGTGCAGACTTACGGTAAGGGGCCATAAAGGGCTCAAAATGTCTGCCAGAGAGCCCTCATGCACTTGCCGATTTGACATTGGGACACCCCTAAGCCCTCGCGGACTTCGCGGGAGCGCGCCCTTAAGTCTGTGAGTCTGCAAGGGTGGACATTGGGACTGGGCCATAGAGAGGAGGTTGGGTAGACAGACCAAAGCGCCAAAGAGACTCATTGAGGAAATGTGATGGGGCAGTAATGAGGTGATGGGAGCTTGGTGATATGAGGTGATGGGACAGTAACAAGAGTTTGTTTTTGTTTGTCATGTTATGTTATTATTTTATTCTCTACAGTTGTAATTGTTACAGGCTCTGAAACTGTTAATTGAGGTTTAAAGCTGAAACACTGTTTGGCGTTTAAGAGAAATTGTTTATGTTTCCAGACACTGTAAACATAGTTCTTGACAGGAGAGATGTGTCATACGTGATGACGTCACGGACGTCAAGGTTGATCGAGGCAGTGATGCGGGAGCCTGCGAGAGTGATGGCCGCCTGTAATGGGAGCTGTGACTAAAAGTATAGCCGTATGCACACTGTTGTCCGGTTCCATTATTAAGTGTTATTAGCCGAACACAACACTAACTAGGTTTTAAGTGGATTAATTGGAAGGCTACAACATATTGACATCATGTTCATACAAATCAAAACATTCACTGATTTTGTGTTTTGTGGATGGGCTTATTGCTGTTTTGAAATAAATCATTTTCATCTGGATATGTTTCACTAATAGGATAAAGATGATCACTTAGAATAACTTTGTATTGAATGGTAATGGCTCTACACTTTCAGTATCCAAGTGGTTTCACACTATGGACGTGTGGGGGAGCATGTGGTGTACACTAAGAGAATGGTATTGACCTGAATGCTTCTGGTAGTTCACATTCATTTGGGGATTTATGGGTTTTGTGGTGTTCATATAAGAGCAGTTAAAACAGATCAGTCAAATTTGGCCTTGAACACTATAAAACGGGGGCTCATTTTAGATCTAGAACCCGGGTAACCCAGGTGAGTTGTGGCTGTGGGTGTGTATGGGGATGTTTTCCATCTGCTGGATGAACATAATATTGTCTTACCCATTCATTTCCTATAGCGGGTCATTTTACCCATTCAATTCCTATGGCGGGTCATTTTAAACCCAGAACAGCACCCTGATCAGCTTGGTCTCACACTACAACAGATTCAGCTTCATCAAGGTGATCAATATTTCATCTTCTCCTTCCTCAACGCGAGTCTCACAACACCATTTAAGATGTAATGCATCATCCCCGACATGGGCGGCAGCAGTGAGTAGACTAAACAAAGCGGAGAGCGCCGATTCGCCGGTAGAAGAAGACAGTCGATGCGCTGTGGATATAAAACATTTAAGGGTACAAATGTGCCCTTTATTTGAAAGGTGGGGGACTACAAACTGTAGCGCTTCAGGAGAAAAGGCTTTCATCTTTCCAACGATGTGTTTACTTTGGTGAGTAACGAAACGGTTTTGTCTGTAGAGTCGGACGACCGGGCTGATGAAGCGCTTTAATAGGCAAATTGCATTGAGAGTAATGCCCGGCTCACACGCTTGCGTTTGATGCGTCAACTTTGACGGATGGCGGAAGGCGTATCTGCCGCACGCAACAACAACCAATCACATTGTCCAAAACTGCGCTCGAAACAACAGCCAGTAGATTCTCCGAACCTGCTAGCGCGCGCTATTTTGAAAACCCACCCGGCTTTTCGTTTAGTGCTGTCATGGATGCTGATCTGGTCGAACGTGTGGCGATCGTTTATGCATTGTGGTTGAGGCGACGTGGTGTCCGCAGGTATTGGGTACATCCTATCCTCCAAACCCGCCGGCAACGGGGAGAGTTCCATGGACTTGTCCAGGAACTCCGTTTGGATGGTGACCGATTTGAGAAGTACTTCAGGATGAAGCGGGACACCTTTGGCGAGTTGCTCGGTAAAGTCGGTCCCCTCATCACAAAGGCAGACACGGGGATGAGGTTGTCCATCGGACCTGCCGAGCGACTCGCTATCTGCCTACGGTAAGATTTGATTTTGTTTACTGTGATTAGCCTAGAGGTGTGTGTGTGTGTGTAGGCCTAATAAAATACCAGTCTCATCTAATGTTGCAAATGGATAATTTATCTACAGCTTGTATGTTTGCTTAAGAGTTTCAGTAAAATGCAGTAACCTAATCTTATGATAGGCCACTGCCACTACAAATAGTACAGGTTATACAGTTAATCACTTTGCACTTTTTTTAACTGTATATTTGTATATTTTCTTTAGGTATCTGGCCACCGGTGACTCCTTCAAGACCATTGCCTTCAGCTACCGGCTTGGTCATTCCACTGTGTGTGGCATCGTCAGGGAGGTTGCGAGTGCCATCTGGACTGCCCTGGTGGAGGAGACCATGCCAGTTCTCAAGATGGACGACTGGAGGGCCATCGCTGTGCAGTTCCAGGAGCGTTGGAACTTTCCCAACTGCATCGGGGCCATCGACGGGAAGCATGTGGTCCTGAAAGCTCCAGGCAACTCCGGGTCACTGTACCACAATTATAAGTCCACCTTCTCCCTTGTACTCCTGGCTGTGGTAGATGCCAACTACCTGTTCAGGGTCGTGGATGTTGGGGGCTACGGCAGGACCAGTGACAGCGGGAGCCTGCGGAACTCGGCGTTCGGAGAGGCCCTCAGAGATGGAACCCTGGCCATTCCACCTGACACCTCCATCCCAGGAGCAGAGCAGCGAGGCCCACTCCCCTACGTGTTTGTAGGGGATGAGGCCTTCCCCCTCGGACCTCACCTGCTGCGTCCATTCCCTGGACACCATCTGACACCTGAG
Organism: Borostomias antarcticus; assembly: GCF_949987555.1. Classification (NCBI taxonomy): domain Eukaryota; kingdom Metazoa; phylum Chordata; class Actinopteri; order Stomiiformes; family Stomiidae; genus Borostomias; species Borostomias antarcticus. The sequence continues at coordinate 2,670,376 of NC_140265.1, read as the reverse complement.
AGGAGGGTGTTCAACTACCGACTGAGCCGGGCCAGGTTGGTAGTTGAGTGTGCCTTTGGTCAGCTCTCCTCTCGGTGGAGGATGTACCACCGTGTCATCGGCACCAGTCCAGAGGTAGCTGGGGAGTGTGTGAAGGCTACATGTGTGCTCCACAACTTCCTCCGGATGAAGGCACTAGAGACGATGCCAGCCACACATGGACCTGCAGCTGAGTCCAGCACCACCGAGGGTTGTCTGCATGATGCGCCGAGGATGGGCTCCAACAACGCCTCACGTAGGGCCATCCAGGTGAGGGAGACCTACTGCTCCTACATGAACCAGGAGGGTGCGGTACCGTGGCAGTGGAACGTCGTGTAGCGTGCACACACCAAAGGCTCTTGTCAGAGCCACACAAAAGCTCTTTTAAGAGCTACCTTGCCTCCTAAAATCCAACCCCACGTCCACGCCGTAGGAGGTGGCAACAGGACATAATGTTCTGGCAGACGGGGCTCTGGTGCAACTTGACGAATAAAGTTAATACAACGTAATATTGTGGTTGTCGTTTTATGGTTGTGTAAACATTGTCATTGAAATCCCTACAGTAACAAAGCAGATTCTGTATATACAAGGTGTTTCTCTTAGAAAAAGCATGCATCTTCCAAATTTCATTTAAAAAAAGCACCATCACTAACATAACATTCCTGTTTAATGTGTTTTAATCTTACACTTTTCCCTTTTAGCTGTTTTCTGCAGGTTTTCACAGAAGCACTAATAACAATGACTGTACATTCCAGTTACCTATTAATAGACAAGTGTTTGGTATCTTGAATTGTTGGACAAACCTTTTAATACTACATACAATTAAAGCACAGTTAGACCATGAGTTAATTTTAGAAACCTTTATTTACATTTAAATGATAAATTATATTGAAATATAAAATTATTTAATAAAATAAAAATAATATAGAAATAATTCAATAAAAAGCAACCCAACTCAAATGATTAAAAAAAAAAAAAATAACTCGCACACACACATACACACAGGTCTGAGATTCTAAATCCACCAGCTAGTGTTTAATTTTCAGCCTCTTCAGCCTCAAACACTAGCTGGTGGATTTTGAATCTCAGCCTCGCCCTCTTCGCAGCTGGGATTCTTTTTATGGCTGGCAAAAGGCTCCTCAAAAAAAGGTCATCCTCATCCACATCCGGTTGTGGTGGTGGAGGTGGTGGTGGAGGTGCTGCTGGCACCCGTTTGGCCTGCTGGAGGGTCTCCATGAGTATTTTTTCAAATGGAGAGAGGCTGTCCTTTGCCCTCTTCCGACATCTGTCAAGAATGAAGATTGTTACTAAATTTGTCTTGAGCATAGAGGATATAATGTATACATTTATAGTACATAAACAGACATGCAATGCATAATACAAACGGGTAGACATGTAGCAAGACATCCAAGTAATAACTTAATGAGAACATCTACCTGGAGTCATGGGCCTCGCTTCTCCCCTCCTCCATCTGGCTTGGTCGACCTGCATGCTGAAATAATAATAACTATTAAGAAGCTGTGTATTGAGTCTAAATGTGTCCCTTAAACTTTATGGGTCAAGACAGTTGTCCAAAGCCTGCACTATCCTGTCCAAACGTTTATCTTTAGTCTTTTACTATAATGGATAGTCTAATAATTACTCAATTCAATTCAACCAGCTTTATTGGCGGGACATGCAATATTAGTAAACATTCTCAAAAGCATATTGTAACATAAGGTACTAGCTCCTCCTTGAAAAGACTGGTTTCATTACTAGTCTGTCATGTGGCTGATCTGGCTCTCTACCTCCTCTGGCCGCTGTGAAAAATCCCTCTCTGGCTCTTCCTCCACCTGCATGTTACTAGGGCCTGGGGTGGGGGGCTGAAGATGAGGGGGTCCTGGGGTGGGGGGCTGAAGATGAGGGGGGCCTGGGGTGGGGGGCTGAAGATGAGGGGGGGCTGGGGTGGGGGTCTGAAGATGAGGGGGGGCTGGGGTGGGGGGGTGAAGATGAGGGGGCGCTGGGGTGGGGGTCTGAAGATGAGGGGGGGCTGGGGTGGGGGGGTGAAGATGAGGGGGGGCTGGGGTGGGGGTCTGAAGATGAGGGGGGGCTGGGGTGGGGGGGTGAAGATGAGGGGGGGCTGGGGTGGGGGGCTGAAGATGAGGGGGGGCTGGGGTGGGGGGGTGAAGAGCAGGGGGGGCTGGGGTTGGGGGGTGAAGAGCAGGGGGGGCTGGGGTGGTGGGCCTAGGAGCGGGGCAGGGAGCAGTGCGCCTGGGGATGTTGCTGGTGGTCTTGCGGTCAGCAACAAAAGGGGTCAGAAACCGCAAGACTGCCATGTAGCTCCACTGCGGGGTCTGCACTGCTCCTGCCCCACTCCTTTTTCCTTCCTTCTCTGCATTGAGCTCTTTTTTGAATTTGTCCCTCAGGCTCCTCCACCTCACCTTGCACACTTCCTCTATTGAAATGCAAAATGTGTGTGAGCGAGATAGATAGATAAATAGTAAAGTACTTTATTCCCAAAGGAAATTATTTCACAAGGTTGCTCCAGCATACAGTAACCATACAAATAAGCAGTGCCTAAGAATAACAGTACAAAAGAAGATGGTAATAAAACTGTAACTACATAACATTTATGGCTATGTTCTTGATATATATGGTGAGCCAGGCTACTTTTCGTATTAATGCAAGTTATTGAATGCTAGCGAGCAAAATGGGACATAGCTAGCATGGCTAGCGAGCTGTTAGCTACTATCACTGCAATGTTAGTAGCCTACTAAATAAACTCCCGACGAGACAAATACATACCAGATTCACCAACAGCCTCTGCGACCTCTCTCCAGGCCTTCTCCTTCTGATTTTTGTCCCGGTAAACGAACAGAGATTGGTCATATATGGCCGGGTGATTGCATACGGCGATTATTAGTTTGTCCTCCATCTTGGTATCGAAAAATGTGAAAATCACGCCTTGCGATGACGTCTTTCTCCGTCAAGACATCTGATTGGTCGGCAGCTCCGGCAACGCATCTGAAAGTTGAAATTTTTTAACTTTCGACGCTAGCAACGCAGGCAACGCAACGCACCGGGACAACAACGGAACCAGAATGCCATTCGGCTGCGGCCATTGAAAGTGAATGGCATCCGTCAAAGTTGACGCATGAAACGCAAGCGTGTGAGCCGGGCGTAACAGGGCGTTATACGTAGGAGATCGCCCTGGACCAGGTCTAGAGTTAGACGACTACAAGAAAGCTACGGGGAGCGAATTGAAAGAGCTGAGGGAACAATTGACAAGACAAAATCTTAGACTGCTGGGCTTCCCTGAAGGAGTCGAAGGGAGGGACGCGGTGGCATTTATTCATGAATGGCTACCGAAGATACTTGACTTAGAAGGGGAAACTTTGGAAATTGAACGCGCACATAGGTCGTTGCAGCAACGCCCAGCAGATGGCGCCAGACCCCGCGCTATCGTGATCAGGCTTCTCCGCTTCTCCGACACTGTCAAGATCATCGATGCAGCCCGGAAGAAAGGCTCCCTGAAATATGGCAACTCGGCGATCATGATCTTCAGAGATATGTCTACCGCTCTATACCAGAAGAGGAAAGCCTTTGCTCCACTGAAAAAGAAGCTCAAGGAGAAGGACATCACTTTCAGATTACTACATCCAACCACCTTTATTATGGACCTGGAGGGAGAAAAGCGCACTTTTTCGACACCACAATCTGCTGAAAACTACCTGAAGAAATATCATTCAGACTTGCTACCGTGAGACTGATCATGACTGTTCTTAACTTCTTTCATAAGGAGAAATGTTGGTCTAGGCGGCAATGTTAGACTGCGACTGATTAGGGCTTAATTTCTTTTCAACCTGCCCTGATTTAATTTGACTGCTCGAGGAAGGATTGCTGCTTCCGTGGGGACATCCACTGATGGACTGAACTCTCACGGGTCAGGATGCCTGCTGGACTTCTACATTTACTCGGATCTTGTTCTTTGGTCATTAGCCGAGGCCTACATTGTGGACCCTACGCGTGAGTAGCCGTATAATGGCAACAGGGGGACATAGGTTACCAGGCTAACATATGGTTTACCCTGTTATACAGGTCTGTACTGTACATATTTATGTTCTAAGTAGCCTATGTCATCGACAGCAGATGCTGTCAATATGCTTATCTGGTCACATTCTTAAGAGGGTGACATGTTGAGTTACATCATGGCCACATGTTCTTTTTAGGGTTTTAGTCTGGCCAAAATTATTGTTGCATTATGGGAGACCTACCTACTTTATAAAGTGGTGATTGTTCTATGGGATTGGGCTAGTAAATAACATTATCTAATGAGGTTTGGTATCGTTTAACAATGTAGCTAGTTAGATAAGTCACAGCTACAGGGAAATACGTCAATAAGACAAAAGGGCCTGTACTTCCTCAGTTGGGGAGGAAGTCAGGGAACGGGGTGTTGTATGGGGTTTAGTTTTTTATTTTTTCTAATCTATTCTGCTGACTTAAAGGTACAGGGTATAGAAATGACACACACAGATCGTATATTGATTGGAAGTGCACACCATATATGGTTTAATAATATTGTTGTGAAGGACTTGGTTGTAGTGTATTAGATAGAGACTCTAGCTGAGTATCTCATTGGCTGTTGGAAATCGTCCAATCAGATTCATTGTTGTTGCACTGTTACGGTAGCCACAGGTAACGCTCCATGCGCTCCCCACGTTAGTCTACAGTGTGCGCTGCTGCATAGCTCAATATATGTAGAGAGAAAGAGCAAGATAACCCTGTAATTCTGTTGAAGCAGGCTACTTTACAACTTATCATTCAGTGATTGTGTGCGTTCAAATACAAGTAAGTTCATATATATTTCGTATGTATATTCTCTGGTTAAATATTCAGATTCGACAGTTAGCCTTAGGTTCACTAGCTACGTTAGCCTAGCTACGTCTCGTACTTGAGAATGAATGTGAGATCGTGTCCTAGATATTCTGTGTATGGATCTAAGTGCCTGTAACGGTTAGCTGGTTGACTATAGCCATTAGCATAGTATAGTATAACATGCTGGTTTAGCACTTTATTGTAGTATGCTTATTACTGTATTCTAAGACTGTTCATTATTGTTTTGTCTATTCCGCCAGAACCACACACCCATATAGAGATAGCCTACGCAGAAACCCTGTTGAATGAGAGCCCTCTACAAAGTCCAATAAACGGCATTGAAGATCTTCTGAGCATTCTTACCGATGCACAACACAGTGGTCACGCACCTCCCAACCAGAGACTAGTTCTACGACTACCCAGCTAGTCCTCATTACATAATTGGTGCCGAAACCCGGGAGGGTGACCACTGTGGAGAGTGAAGATGTTGCCGTATGAGAAGAGTGAAGCTACAATGTCAGCTGACATACGCCCCAGACGTCAGATACGTCCACCAGCCTGGGTTGCCGACTATGATGTCTCCCTACCTGCGTTACAAAGACCCCTCGCCGCTGCAGCATATCCAGTCCAGCACGATCAGTACAGGCAGGAGCCCTACTGCAGTTATGAGAGAACTGCAGAGATGTCACCTCTTACCCCCGCCCTCTCCGACACATGGAGTCCAGCAGCTGGTGCCCGTCAGCAGTATCCCAGAGAGTCAGTGTACTTGGGACCCCAGCACCAACTCATGCCAGATCCACTGTTTGTCAGAGCAGAACAAGAGCCTGCAATATTGAAAGAGCTGCGACAGATTAGGGAAGACAACCAGAGGCTTCAAATCACTGTGCTAGAGATGCAAAGGCAGCTTAATGTGAGCAGAGGGCCAGATATGTCCATCCTTCCTCTGCCTACCCCCCCCAAGCTGCAAAGCCAACATGTACAGCCATCAGCACATGTCGCTGCCTGTAGTGTACCAGACCCAGTACCACAAGCTAGCGCCCACCAGCCTACAGTGCATGAGCCCATTCAGGCAGCGGCTAAAGTAGAGACAGACGAAGGAGAATGGCCACTCCCTCCCCCTCCAGTGTCTGAGGGGGACAGCAAACCGCTACCACCCACCACCACGCTACCCACAGATCTAGTGGTGGAACTGACTGCATGTCTGAAGAGGATGGGGACATCACCCGAGCAGCCGTCTAGACCCTCAACTCCTGAATACAGTTCGCCATACGCTCAGTCAGTTGTATCAGGCCCTGTGGACTTCCACCCCCGGCATCAGACAGAGAGTGTATATCGAGGCCCTAAACCGCGCATCCCTGACTTCAGTAAGGGGGACCCACGTGAGTTTGCCAGGCTGAAGGTCGCACTAGACAATCTCCTCCCCGTGGATGCTACAGAGAGGTTTAAGTATCAGATTCTGGTAGACCACCTCAAATTTGAAGATGCACTGCTCATTGCCGACTCGTATACGAACTCCGTCCAGCCCTATACTGATACCATGGCCTCCTTGACAGAGCACTATGGGCAACCCCACCAACTGGCATTGAGGCGCATTGCAGATCTAATGGAGGCCCCCAGCATTCATAGCCATGACACAGTAGCCTTCAAGAGATTCGCCCTCAGAGTGAGAGCCTTAGTGGGCATGCTTGACCAGCTGGGAGAGAAAGGCCACGCAGAACTCCGGTGTGGGTCCCATGTCACTAGGCTGATGTCCAAACTCCCACCAGACCTGCGTTCTGAGTTTATGAGGCACCTGCACCCCCTCCGTGTCCAGGTCCCCACTCTGCTAGATTTCTCAGATTGGCTAGAGTTTGAGCTCAGGATCCAAGAGTATGGTTATGGGGCTCTGACCAGAGAGGGCAAAGACAACACCGATATAAGGAGGGAGAAAAGGAAGGACCATAAGTCGGGTAAGCCAACCACAGTCCTACATAGTGCCGAAGAAACGCTGAGCAGCCCTGCCAGCACAGTATCTACGCCCACCAGTGTCAGCCCACCAGGTAGAGCAGTCCCATCATGTCCATACTGTCCTGATGCTCAGCATTACTTGAACCATTGTGAGAAGTTCAGTCACCTTACCACTGAGCAGCGAATTGCCTGGATAAAGACTAACCGACGGTGCTGGCGCTGTGGCCGCTCTCATCAGGCTGCACAGTGCAGACTTAAGGCCAGGTGTAAGAAATGTGACCGCAGACACCTGGAGGCCCTCCATGATCTTAACAACAAGCCAGCCCCGGAGAAGTCACCCCCCGAGAACACCTCCTGCCTGGTGAGTACCGCCAACGAAGTGCTCTACTTGGATAGAAAGTCTGGCTGTAACCAGGTGCTCCTAAAAGTGACTAAGGTTGTGCTGCATGATGGGGAGCAGACCATGGAGACCTACGCAATATTAGATGACGGATCAGAGCGGACTATGCTCCTGCCGGCTGCAGCTAAGGAGCTGAAACTCCAGGGGGAGCCAGAGCACCTAGCCTTAAGGACCGTGCGTCAGGACCTCAGGATTCTGTCTGGCATGTCTGTCTCCTTTTCCATCTCTGCCGCCAGTAACCCCCACAAGACGTACAAAATTGAGGGAGCCTTCACTGCCGATCAGCTGGGGCTGGCAAAACACTCCCAAACAGTCAAAACGCTACAGCGCAAGTACAAGCACCTGAGAGGCCTCCCCCTGCAAACTCTAGACAGAGTTCAGCCCCTAGTCCTCATCGGGTCTGATTACCCACATCTGATTACGCCAGTAGAGCCAGTCTGTCTGGGCCCTCCGGGAGGACCAGCTGCAGTGAAGACCCGGCTCGGGTGGACCCTCCAGGGACCTACCGGGGTTGCCCGCCAGCATCTCCAGCCACAGCAGTGCTTGCACTTAGCCACCCAGTCACCTTCCGACGAGCTCCTCCATCATGTGGAGAAGTTATGGCAACTAGACGTATTGCCCTACCGGAGTGAAAAGATGGTGACGAGATCCAAACAAGATGAAGAAGCAGTGCACACGCTAGAAAGCAAAACGGTAAGGGTGGATGTTGATGGAGTGCAGCGTTACGCCACCCCCCTGCTGCGTGTAAAGAACATGCCCTGCCTCCGTACCACGAAGGATGCTGCGATGGCGAATTTGCGGAGCACTGAGAGACGCCTGATGAAAGACCCAGAACGAGCAGCAGCCTACGGGACCGAAATCCTGAAACTGGAACAGGCCGGATATGCAGTGAAGGTAGCAGAGGAGGAGCTGAACAAGTCAACTGAGTCATGGTTTATCCCTCACCATATGGTGAGCCATAATGGGAAAAATAGGATCGTCTTTAACTGCTCCTTCACCTACAAGGGCCATAACCTGAATAAGCTGCTTCTGCCCGGCCCCACTCTGACTTCCAGCCTGCTAGGTGTCCTGCTAAGATTCAGAGAGCACTCCGTCGCCATCAGCAGTGACATTAAAGGCATGTTTCATCAAGTTCAGTTGCTGCCAGAGGACAAGCCGCTGCTCCGCTTCGTGTGGAGAGACTTGAACAGAGAGGCGCCGCCTAACATCTATGAGTGGCAGGTCCTACCTTTTGGAACAACATGCAGCCCCTGCTGCGCCACGTTCGCGCTGCAGAAACATGTGGCAGAGAACAGCCAGCCAGAGGAAGATGTTCGGGTAGCCATCGAGCGATACTTCTATGTGGATAACCACCTACAGAGCCTCTCCTCCACAGTAGAAGCCAGACAGCTGGTCGACAAGTTGACGATGCTGCTAGCCACAGGTGGATTTGAGCTGCGCCAGTGGGCTAGTAGTGTCCCTGAGGTCATCAGCCATCTGCCTAAGGAGGCAAGAACAGAGAGCAGTGAGCTATGGCTTACAGAGTCAAAAACAGATCCACAGGAGCTCGCCCTTGGTCTCCGATGGTTTTGCGCCTCAGATACCCTCGGCTACAAGTGTCACCTCACTGACTGTCCTACCCCTACTATGAGGACCATTTACAGCACACTAGCAAGGCTGTATGACCCCCTAGGCCTCCTCATCCCCTTCACCACACGGGCTAAAGTCATCGTGCAGCATCTATGGGACAGAGAGAGAGATTGGGATGATCCATCCCTGCCAGCTGACACCCTTAAGGCGTGGCTTACCTGGGAAGAAGAGCTACCACACCTGCCAGAGATAATCCTGCCGCGATGCTACACAAGTCCCAGTCTGGACCACCCCAGCTCTGTCAGAAGCATCCACGTCTTCTGCGACGCATCCGAGAAGGCCTATGGTTCAGTTGCATATTTACGCACTGAGAGTTCATGTGGGAAAGTAGAGGTAGCCTTCTTAACAGCACGGTCGAGAGTGGCGCCCAAACGTCAGCAGTCGATGCCTAGACTGGAGTTATGTGCAGCATTGACTGGTGCCCAGCTGGCAGCTCTGCTAAAGCGTGAGCTCACCTTAGTTCCACATGACGTAGTCCTCTGGACAGATTCGACCACTGTCCTGACTTGGATACAGTCAGACTCCTGTAGATTCAAGGTGTTTGTGGGCACTCGAGTCACCGAGATTCAGGACCTGACTGAAGCCCAAGCCTGGAGATACGTGGACTCTGCAAACAATCCCGCAGATGACCTCACCCGTGGGAAGACCTTAGAGGAGTTGGCAGGGAAGAACCGGTGGAGTGACGGCCCAGCTTTTCTGAGCATGTCGCCTCAGCACTGGCCTACCAAGCCTGAGGCTAAGCCAGCAGATGACACCGAGCTGCGCCGGACCACATTCTGCGGTTCTGTCACCATTGCCCCATCCGCTCACCTACCGGATGCCAGCCAGTTCACCTGTTTCAGAGACCTGGTGGAGGCCGTTGTGCAGTCCCGTCATGGGGCGGCAGGAGACCAGCCCGCACCAGTTGCCGAGAACTACCAGGAAGCCGAGAGAGACCTACTGAGGCAAGCCCAGTTAGACTGCTTTGCTGAGGATATTCAGCACCTGTCCCACAACAAACCTGCCCCCTCCACCAGTCGTCTGATCACTCTAGCCCCTGAGTATGATGACCAACTACAGCTGATCCGGGTGGGAGGAAGACTGCGGCGCAGCGACCTACTAGATCCAGAGACCGTTCACCCCATTGTCTTGGACCCGGCCCACCAGGTGACAAAGCTCATCATTCATGATGTTGACCAGGATCTCCGTCACCCAGGCTCAGAGCGTCTCTTCGCCGAACTCCGTCGGAAGTACTGGATTCTCCGCGGTAGAGAGGCTGTGAAACGGCACCAGCATTCCTGCCCTGAATGTCAGAGATGGAGGGCGAGCCCAGCAATACCGAAGATGGCTGACTTACCCCTGGCTCGTCTGAGGTTGATGAAACCTGCTTTCTTTTCTACGGGCATGGATTGTTTTGGACCCTTCACTGTTAAAGTCGGACGGCGCAGTGAGAAGCGATGGGGCATAGTATTCAAGTGCCTCACCACCCGGTCGGTCCACATCGATGTCCTAAGCAGTCTGGATCAGGATTCATTCTTGATGGCCCTCCGCCGTTTCATCTCACGCAGGGGAAAACCAGCTGAGCTATTGTCAGATCAGGGCACAAACTTCAGAGGAGGGGAGAGGGAGCTCCGCGACTCATTCCAGGCCTTGCACCCCACCCTGCAGTCAGAACTGGCTAAGCATCAGATCAAGTTCATCTTCAATCCCCCCAGCGCGCCACACTTCGGGGGTGTATGGGAGAGAGAAATAAGATCAATCAAAGCTGCTCTCTACGTCACTATCCAGACACAGACGGTCTCTGAGGAAGTTCTACGCACGGTGCTGATTGAGATAGAGGGCATCCTGAATTCAAAGCCCCTGGGTTATGTGTCCAGTGACGTCGCCGACCCAGACCCAGTAACGCCAAACTCGCTCTTGATGGGGCGGCTAGACCCGTCGCTACCGCAGGTGGTGTACTCAGAGTCTGAGCTGTTAAGCCATCGTCGTTGGAGACATACCCAAGTCCTGGCCGACCAATTCTGGAGAAAGTTCATTAGACACTACCTTCCTGCCCTGCAGACACGCTCCAAGTGGCAAAAGGAGACAGACCCACTACAACCAGGCGCTGTAGCCATGGTCATGGACCCCCAGTTCCCAAGAGCATCATGGCCCATCGGTCGCATCACCAAGGTCCTTCCCGGTGCCGATGGGAGAATCAGGACAGCGGAGATCCAGATTAACAACAAGACCTACCTGCGACCAGTCGCCCGGCTCATCACACTTCCTGCGGTGCCTGAGATGGCTCCAGAGATCACCAGTCCTTCTCAGGGACAGCAAATTTGACTGCAAATTTGGGGGCGGCTGTGTTGTGAAGGACTTGGTTGTAGTGTATTAGATAGAGACTCTAGCTGAGTATCTCATTGGCTGTTGGAAATCGTCCAATCAGATTCATTGTTGTTGCACTGTTACGGTAGCCACAGGTAACGCTCCATGCGCTCCCCACGTTAGTCTACAGTGTGCGCTGCTGCATAGCTCAATATATGTAGAGAGAAAGAGCAAGATAACCCTGTAATTCTGTTGAAGCAGGCTACTTTACAACTTATCATTCAGTGATTGTGTGCGTTCAAATACAAGTAAGTTCATATATATTTCGTATGTATATTCTCTGGTTAAATATTCAGATTCGACAGTTAGCCTTAGGTTCACTAGCTACGTTAGCCTAGCTACGTCTCGTACTTGAGAATGAATGTGAGATCGTGTCCTAGATATTCTGTGTATGGATCTAAGTGCCTGTAACGGTTAGCTGGTTGACTATAGCCATTAGCATAGTATAGTATAACATGCTGGTTTAGCACTTTATTGTAGTATGCTTATTACTGTATTCTAAGACTGTTCATTATTGTTTTGTCTATTCCGCCAGAACCACACACCCATATAGAGATAGCCTACGCAGAAACCCTGTTGAATGAGAGCCCTCTACAAAGTCCAATAAACGGCATTGAAGATCTTCTGAGCATTCTTACCGATGCACAACACAGTGGTCACGCACCTCCCAACCAGAGACTAGTTCTACGACTACCCAGCTAGTCCTCATTACAAATATACTGCATTACTTTATGGGAGAAGTAGATAGTGACAACTACAGTTCTTAGGTATTTGACATGGAATACTAATGGCATCAACATATTGTCAAAGCGTAAAAAGGTTCTCAGCTTCCTGAGAAATCATAAAATAGACATAGCTCTTCTACAGGAGACGCACTTAACGGATGCTGAACATGCTAAATTGACCCGTCAGTGGCAGGGCCAGGTCTTTTACTCATCCTTTACATCCCAATCTAGGGGAGTTGCCACGCTGATAGGAAAACATGTCCCTTTACATGTGGATAATGTTGAGAAGGATAAACAGGGCAGGTATTTGATACTTAAAGGCTCCTTAGCAGGTGAACCTATTACTATAGTTAATATTTACGGTCCTAATTATGATTGCCCTCAGTTCTTCCAGAGTCTGTTTTACGCGTTATCGTGCCCTTCTAGTGAGATTATTATTGGAGGGGATATTAATTTAGTTTTGGATCCTACTAAAGACCGATCATCTTCTTACCCCCAGGTTCTAACCCAAGCAGCCAAGGCTCTCAGAAAAGAAATGTTAGATTGCAGGTTGGTAGATATTTGGAGGGAGACACATAAATCACTACGTGAGTACTCTTTCTACTCGCATGCTCATAATAGCTATTCCAGAATCGACACCTTTATTGCTCATGCTGAAAAGATCCACCTGGTATCCTCGTGTGAATATCTAGCTATGACGCACTCAGACCATGCCCCTCTCATGCTTCTGATAGCTCAAAGAAACCCTGCCAGTGGAACGAGACTTTGGCGACTCCCCAGACATCTACTTAATGACGCGGACTATGTCAAACATATCAACACCAATATTGACACATTTCTTAGCATTAACAAAGGGACTGCCTCACCGACTATTGTTTGGGAAGCCTTAAAGGCTTATTTGCGAGGGCAGACAATAAGTTATGCATCTTGGAAAAAAAAGCAACATCTGTTAAAAACTAGAACACTTGAATCAGAGATTAGGGCTCTTGAAAAGGAGCATTTTCGGACTCAAAATGAGAGGACCTTTGAGGCCCTCAACACCAAAAGGACTGAGTATGACATGCTATCTACTCGGGTGGTTGAAAACACCATGGCCAGGACAAAACAACAATATTACGAGCATGGGGATAAATGTGGTAAATTACTGGCCTGGCAGATTCGGAAGGAGGATAGTTCGAGATGTATCCCTTCAGTTAAGACCAAGGACGGCACCTCTGAAATTCATGATCCTAAACGTATTAATGAAACGTTTAGAGACTTTTATTCTAACCTGTACACATCTCAGGGAGTAGATAATCATAAGATGGAGACTTTTCTAGAGGGACTTACCATCCCAGAGTTGACTGTGGAAACTCAGGTCAACCTGGAAGCTCACATTAGAGGTCTTCACGGGTCGGGAAAATCCGAGAGGACCCGAACTGGACCCGAGACCCGTACGGGTCCGGGTCCACATTTCCATGCTTTTATTATGGTCAATTGGGTTCGGGTGGATCCGATTCTATTACCTCGGGTCTCGGGTCTGTGTCATTATGCGTAATACCCGAGAGAAACGCATGACGCGAATTCAGTGAGACCGCGGGCGCGACGCGAGCGGAGATACGGCAGCCACCACCAGTAGCCTACCTTGTGAAAAATAAGCTGAAAGAAAATGAATATAAAGAGGTCAAACCTAGTGGCAGCTTTGTGTAGCCTTATTTATTTACGGCCGTTTCATTTCCATGCTGCCACATCACAGCCTGACAAAACAGCGATTGATCCTGTCAAGATTGAGAGGAAATCGCAATTCCATCAAACTGTGATGCAACAGCATGCAAGCCAACAGCCGTGACAGCCTAAGCGATTAATGCTACTGCTACTTGCTACTACTGCCTGTCGGATCCGTAAAATACCCGATCCGACTCGGGTCTCGGGTCTCTGTCCTACTCCTGCTCTCGGACAAAATCGGGTCCGGTATACATATTTTAAAAAATGATCAGATTTAGTCGGATCTCGGAACAAATGTCTCGGGTCCATCTCGGTTTCGGGTCCACATTTTAGACCCGAGAAGACCTCTAGCTCACATTACTAAGCAGGAAGTTTTGGAGGCGATAGGCAGGCTCTCAGGGGGAAAATCACCAGGGCCTGACGGGTTTCCTATGGACTTTTTTAAAGTCTTTGCGCCCAGTCTGATAACACCACTAATGGATATGTTTCAGCATGCAATTGAGATCAATCGGCTACCTAAGACCCTGGAACAAGCTCTGATTACGGTCCTGCTAAAACCAGGCAAAGACCCGAAACTATGTGGATCCTTTAGACCCATTGCCCTCTTATCGTCAGAATATAAGGTGTTCACTAAGGTTATAGCCACTAGATTGGAAACTGTGATACCTAGTCTCATAAACAAAGATCAGACCGGTTTTGTTCAAAATCGTTTTTCATCAGATAACATTCGGAGGTTCCTCAACATAATTCACTGTGCTAAAGCTATCCCCACCCCAGTAGTTGCTCTTTCATTAGATGCCGAAAAGGCATTCGACCGTTTAGAATGGCCCTTTCTTTTTGCGGTTTTACAGAAGATGAATTTTGGTCCAAACTTAATACGAATGATACAAATTCTATATCTCAGTCCATCGGCAATGATCCGGACCAACTGTAATATATCTACTCCTTTCCCCTTGTTGCGTGGCACACGCCAGGGTTGTCCCTTGTCCCCTCTTCTGTTCTCACTAGCGATTGAACCTCTTGCAATAGCTATAAGAGCACACCCTGGTATTGAGGGGGTGGTGGTAGGACAGGAAAAGCATGTGATTTCCTTGTACGCGGATGACATTATGGTGTATTCATCCAATGCGGCGGCCTCACTTCCTGCCCTTTGCTCTCTATTGGATGAATACAGCTGCTTCTCTGGTTACAAAATTAATATGAATAAAAGTGTGATATTGCCTCTCAACACAGCGGCCCAAGGAATGTTGAAGGTCAACATCCCCTTCCGTTGGGAACCCCATAAGATCTGTTACCTCGGAATACAAATACCTAACCAATTAGATCTAATTTTCTCACTCAACTATGACCCCTTGCTTAAGAAAGTGGAGGCAGATCTGGGAAGATGGTCTTGCCTACCTATATCATTAATTGGACGAATAAACTGTATAAAAATGAATATTTTACCCAAATTTCTTTATCTATTTCAAGCGCTACCAACACCACTCCCCAAATCTTTCTTTAAGACTCTGGATAAACAGATTTCTAGATTTCTATGGAACGGTAAGGTTCCGAGGGTCAAGCTTGAGACCCTTTGTCGTCCCATTGACCAAGGAGGGTTGAATCTACCTAACTTCCAGCTATATTACATGGCTGCCCAGTCAAGGGGCATTTTGACATGGATTAAAGAATTAGAACATCCCCCGGCATGGAAACAAATTGAGCAGTCTCACACGTCACTGATGCTGTCAAGTATTCCATTTGTCCCCTCCTACCACAGTCAGAAAAGTGCCACTTCAAATCCAATAATAAAACATACATCTAAGACATGGCATCAAATCAGAGTCAAGTTTCAAAGTGTTCGTTCAATATATAGGTCCACCCCTTTCCATTTTAATCCTGTATTACCTGAGGCTCTGCGTGATGGCATTACTAGGGACTGGTATAACAGAGGTATATGCACGTTTGGAGACCTTTACGAGCACAACGATTTGAAATCCTTTGAGCAACTGAGAACCTCTTTTGGGCTTCCCTCTTCACATTTCTTTAAATATCTACAAGTTAGAGATTATATTAGAATACAGCTTGGAGGCAAGCTTGTCCCTTTGGAGGATTTTCAGCTGGATGTTATGATGCATGAGAAACACAACCCCAGAGGTTTCCTATCCTATGCCTATAATAAACTCATAAGTTTTACAGAACATAAAGTACTTAATGCAAAGGTTAAATGGGAAAGAGACATGGGCACAGATTTTGAGGACAGTGAGTGGAAGACGATCTGTGAAAGCTCTCAATCGTTCTCCTATAACAGTCGACACAAACTCCTACAGTTTAACCTCATTCATAGGGTCTACTTCACACCTTACCGTCTCCATAAGATAAGTGATAGCTACTCTGAACAGTGTCCTAGATGCAAGACTGAAACAGGGACGCTGTTGCATATGTTTTGGACATGTAGATGCCTGGAGCAGTTTTGGAGATCTGTGTTGGACAATATTCAAGTAATTGTGGGGGAGGAGGTCCCACACGACCCAAGACTGGCACTACTGGGAGACTGCTCAGTTCTTCCAGCCAATTTAAGGGGAGACACGGTAGGTGAAAACATCGTTTTTCAACGCCCTGGTCAAATTTGAGATTTTGTGCTAGTTTGCTTCCATAACATGTCTTCTTTCATACTAGTGGAAATAAAACATCAAAAATACGCATTTAGATGTTTATTTTACTTCATTTAGTCTGTTTGCGTCTGTAGATTCTTCCTAAAATCACCAAAAGTTAGCATTTTTTCGCAACGAACCACAGCGCCGCCGTCTTTTGGATCCGTTAATGTGATATATCGATGGATAGATCTCTCTCTCTAGCCTGATGTTATCGCAACCAAACCTGATAGTTTCATTTGTATCAGCAACCAATCGTGGAAATACAAAGGCGGGTTTGATGCTAAACGTGAAATCTCATTGGCTGTTGTTGATTTCTGAGAACGTGATTGGTTCAGCGCGTCATGTGACACGTTTCCATTTCCTGATATCTAATCCAAATAATGCCGTCTGTAAAGCG
The DNA here is from genome assembly GCF_949987555.1 of Borostomias antarcticus. Lineage (NCBI taxonomy): Eukaryota > Metazoa > Chordata > Actinopteri > Stomiiformes > Stomiidae > Borostomias > Borostomias antarcticus. The sequence goes on along the minus strand of NC_140265.1, from coordinate 2,653,720 downwards.
TTCTAAACGTAATAAGCAACAATGACAACAGTGTTTGCCCGCAAGGTTGAACAGAAAACAAGAGAAACTAAATGGAAAGGTTTACATTTATGAGATATAAAGTGCCTATTCGCGCAAGTTGTCATTAGCCGGTGCTAGCATGTCCAGTGAGCAGCAGGGAGATGAGGCTAATGTTAGCATGTCCAGTGAGCAGCAGAGAGATGCGGCGCGTTTGAATGAGCTGATAACTGGGTTGATTTGTCCTAATTGTGCAGGAACTGGTCTTAAAATTAACATAGATCCTCAGAATAGTGGGTTCTGTAGTACTTTGCTCTTAGAGTGCAGTCTTTGTGAGAATTGGCTATCGCAAAAGTGTCTACACATCGACTCGGCTTCATGATACAACTAGGAATGATGTTGCATTTGATGTCAATGAGAGGATGGTCCTCTTAGCGCACAAGTTAGGGTTGGGGTATGCAGCTCTCCAAAAGATTAGTAAAGTGTTGGATCCCAGGGCTTCATCTGAAAACGTATCAGAAACATGACAAGAGGGTGACAGGTAGGCTATTGAAACGTGTTCCCTCTCTCTCTCTCTCTCTCTCTCTCTCTCTCTCTCTCTCTCTCTCTCTAGCCAATATCAGAAGCCTATACATATGCACAGTAGTCTCTCTACCTGTGGCATATCTACATGCATCCATAAACTGACCAAATAAACTGTTTTAATTTCAGTTGCTGAAATAGAGAGAGGTCTGGAGTCCTTTCACAGAAGCAGAGAGCAGATTAGGCAGGCATATGCAGATGTGGACCCAGAGGTAGGTAAGCTGACTGCCAATAAATGCAAAATGTTACAAAATTATTACAGTTATTGAGAATTATTACAATAATTCTCAATAACCAGCGTTCAGTGGACAACATGAAGGCGGCAATATGGGGTAGTCCGCTTCACTGATGACAACCCCATGCGCACCAGGAACATATTGTGGTTTTAGGACAGTTTTGGGGACTGCAGCTGAGTGGGTTCTACAGACCAGCTGCTTAGAACAGTTTTGTGAACTGCAGCTGAGTGGGTTCTACAAACCAGCTGCCTAGAACAGTTTTGTGGATAGCTAGTGTGGTGCCATCTGAGGAGTGACTCTGTAGACCTATGACGGCGTAGCTTGATGTCTCCTATGGTGTTGCTTTTGACGATGGTTATATCACTTGTTTGTTTGGCAATCTATATTTAGCTTCTATTGGTGTTTACCCTGCATTGTTTACCACATCTTGTCCTGTGTATTTATGAATCAGCTTACTCTTCATGTTCATTCATTCATTCATTCATGTTTTCTCCATGTAAAACGCTTAAAAAAACACAAAAAGCTAGATAATCTGTTTTCTCATGCATGTCCTCGTCAAATGTGTCTATCTTTGTCCATGATCTGTTTAACAAAATAATACAAGCTTTCTAAAAGGGAATGTTCTCTTCCCTACTAACATTGTCTCGTCTCTAGTCTCGTCTTACTAACATCCCACTCGTGGGCTGTACCTTGACGTGGTGAGTGGGCTTCCAACTAAACAGGTCTTACTTCTCTATACAAAATGTCTACTCCTGGACTATTTTGAATCCACAACATGCTGTGTTATTCAGTTTTCAGTTTCTATGTGTTTTCAGATGCTGTGTAATGTTGTTATTAATGATGTGATTGGATATTGTGTTTGTAAATATTGGTTTACAATGCAAATGTATGGTTTTTTACAATACAAATTTTCAAAGCCCGTTTTCTCAAAATGAGTTATTTCTCATCTTAGGGACATCAAAACCACCACTTGAGTAGCACCTACATACACCTAACTTTCCAGTTTTGTTCCAATCCATATTCTGAGAGTTTGTCCAAGGGGGATTTTTTAAATTTCATTCATAGCCTGATTTATATAACAGTTTATCCCTAAAACATGGCGAAAATTGGTCTTTTTATGACTGTTGACAGTATTTTCTGATTTCTGAAGTGAAGAAAAGAGATATCAAAAATCCCCCTTGGACAAAGTTTGAATAGGGATATGTGAACAAAATGAAACAAGAATTTTGAATCTGGCTTGAACCAGTTAAAAAAATTGATTTCCTGAAATTATGCAAATTAGTGCATATTTAGCGCATATAATGCCTAATTTGCATATTTATCCATTAGATTTCAGAAAACTTGTAATACAAAAAAGATGCTCCTTAATGTACCTACCAAACTGGGGGAGTTTGATGGTGATACCTATTAAGGATTTTTTTTTTCCTATTCACCTGGGGTGTCTCCCCTTAAAGGGCAGTATTCGTTTCATCAGAATGGCCCTAATTGCGGCAAATAAATGTATAGCCATTCGCTGGAAGGATGAGGAACCACCTGCCGTGTCTTTGTGGCTCAAGGAGCTCTCATCATACTTACCCTCAGAAAAGATCATGTTTAACCTCAGGAAAAAAACTGTACTTTTTGATAAATGCTGGGGAGACTTTGTAACCTTTTTACGAGATAGGACTTAAACGTGATGTCAGTGTTCATAATTGATGCCAAATGCTGTATTTCTGTGATGGTATATGTACCTTCGGTGTGTGGTGTGCAATTTAATGCCTGTATATATTGTGTCTAGCTACTGTATCTGTGTTTGATTTAGGGTTGTTTATTGTATTTTATTTTGTTGTGGGGGTGGGTGGGTGATACCTGATACTTTGTCGATTGTCTTGTACCTTTTCTGTGGGAAACTAAGTAAAACGTCAATAAACAAATTGTATAAAAAAAAAAAAAAAAAGAACACTGTTAGACGACTGGTGTCTGGTGACTAGTGAGCCAGTCTTGTCTTGTTATTGTTCTGTTTGGTGCGCCAGACCTCAGATAATTTGAGGCCCTAATATTAGCTAGACAAATATTTGTCAAAGAATCATGTTATTGACATGTCACACAGCAAAATACATGATTATATCTGATGAAGGGCCAAAAAGCCTTGTATGTACGGCACTACAATATCATATAAATTCAACAAATTAATCAGAGACTATGAATCGTGTCAACATTAATATTCCTGCTACATTGGCGAAGCACTTAATTGTACCCTAACTTACGCCTGATGTAATTTGCACACACAAATATACACAGACTGGACGTTCACACCGATTTGGGGGGGGGGTGGGGGGCTCTGGGGAAGAAAGGTTGGGAACCCCTGCTCTAATCCATATTGTGACACTGTTCGACAGTGTATAGCAGGCCACCATGGAAATGGAGAATCCAAAAGTTAAATCTGGTGTTGTGATCTGAGGTTGTTTGTGGTTGTTTCTGGCACACAATACATTTCACACTACATCTACCATGTCATGAAAATGTCATTTTTTAAATCATGAACATTAGAGATTTATTGAGCAAGAATGTGCAGTGAATATGAGGAGAGCACGACTGGCTTCAGATAGCTCTAAGTAAAAAATGATAAATGTTATAGCTTATTTACACTGTAGCAATCCTGGATGAACATATTAGGCCTACATACTGTGATGGGAATGAGTTGTGGGACTCTGGACTGAGCATGGATTCACTGATTGACTGAATTGAACACAGGTGGGACTGATTGAGATGTAAGCAGACAACAGGCTGGTCAGATGAAGAGATGTAAACAAAATGAAGAAACGGTAACAGCTACAAATAAATACATAAATAAGTTAAAAAATCATGTCACAGCATAATGCCTGAGTATGTACATGTATTAGCATTTTTATTCTGCATCCCCCCTGGGCTTGACTCCAAGAGACTCCCCTTGGTATTCCCTTAGTAGGCCTATGATCAATGTAATGGCTTGTGGGTAGAGGCTAGCAATGGTCTACACTAGCCCAGGGGCAGGGGAGCATCACTAGCCTACTGATCCATAGCCAGGACTGGGATGCCCTCAGTGGAGGTCCCAAGTCAGTCTTCCAGTCATTCAGCCAGCCTGTCAGTAGATGTGCCCTACTTGTATTGATTTGTTCATACAATAGTATTCCAGCACGGGTTATGTTCTTGAATGCTTCTGGTGACTAGCAGTTCTCTTAGCAACCTAATCTAATCCCTATCACTGTTTTCAGATCCACATAGGGGAAACATATGGCTGAGAGAGGAGTGTGGAGGAAAATCAACAGTACCACACACACACACTTGCATAACCAACCAAGCAAGTTCTACCTTTCTATACCACAAATATAAGTTTGAGAACCTAGGATACATACAGCCCGCCTAAGGGGGTTCTAATGTACTGACCTCCCGGCACAGGCCTGACCCTGCTGGCAAGCTGCCTTGGTCCTAGCCAAGGAACAAGCGTTTCAGCTTCTGCTCACCTGTATGCAGCATATACCATGCTGACTGGCCTGGACTAGTCACCACATCCACAGTCTAGCCAAGTTAGAGATACCCTTGTGCATTTTACAAAACAAGTGTCATACAATTAAGATCATCATTTGTGCAGCATGTGTGCTGTAAGTGTAAAGACAAGATACAGATCATTTTCTCCAGGTTTTATTGAATAGCTTGTAGACCACACTGAAACACTGGGCTGACAGTTCAGTTGTACAAGGCGGACCTGGGAGACCATTCAGGACACCTTGTTTGGGTCGAGGCTCTGCTTAGTCTACTGGCCCAGGTGAACCATCAAACTGGATGTACTGACACTGAGAATGGAGACACACACATGACACAGCTGGCCGACACTTCCTGCACTCTAAGAGGTTAGGGTTAGGGCTAGACTGAATGTAGGTTGGCATAACATAATACATATTTATTTTTAAATGGATGGAAAGATGCTGCCCATTCCTAGATCTTTATGTCTATTCAGCATGTCTGTTCTCACCCACTGAGGTCCCATCACCAAAAGTGAAGCCTCAGATACAATAATAAAACAGGGGCAGACAATGAAAGATAGAGAGAGACAGACAGACGTAGACATGTAGACATGTATGTAGACAGATAGGTAAAAAATTAGAACAGTTAGTGTTGTGATCAGAAGGTACAACCAAAATGTCACCTCAGTGTAGTGATACAGACAGAATTATGAACACCTGCTCCTTGCTTAGAAGGAGGTTATCATCTGCCCTCTGAAACATTCAGGACCAGGGCCGTACGCAGGATTTTTGTAATACCGAGGTCATTTAGTTGTGGTGCTTCAATCTGGTGCACTTTGAGAGCAGAATTAAGAGGCTAAATCTATAAAGAACAGCACACATCATATTGGATTAATATAATCTTTAACTGAGAGCAGTGGAGGTCATCCAGAGAGGACACAACTTAAGTGAATTTTGATGAGAACACACCATCTATTAGAAACATGAGACTAGCTCCTCCTGTCACCTCTCTCCCAGCCTGGCCTCCTCCACTCTGATGTCCATGCTGGTCTCCTCCTGTCACCTCTCCTCCTGTCTTTTGTCCATGTTGGTCTCCTCCTGTCACCTCTCCTCCTGTCACCTCTTCTCCTGTCTTTTGTCCATGTTGGTCTCCTCCTGTCACCTCTCCTCCTGTCACCTCTCCTCCTGTCTTTTGTCCATGTTGGTCTCCTCCTGTCACCTCTCCTCCACTGTGGTGTCCATTTTCATCTCCTATCCACAAATTAACAAAACATAAACATAAGCTATAAACACACACACCCCCATCCATCCATCCATCCATCCATCCATCCACATTATTTTTTAATCTTGCCAGGATCTAACTTAATGTAGTGTCTCTTTGGCTAACATCAGGTATCTCACCTCTCATCTCTATGTCCTCTCCTCCTGTCCCCTCTCTTCCACTCTCTTGTACCTCTTGGTTTCCTGTCAACAAATTATATATTTTTATATTTATACACACCTACATACCTGTCTATTTGTTTATCTATATACAGACATACAATTGATCCCGTCTTCTTCTCCTTTCGTGTAACGTCAGAGGTCCAACTCGGTGTCATGTAGCCATGCCAGCATCTTGGGTCCTAGGTCAAAGAGGCTGGCTTCCGAGGGTGGTCTGTACAAGGGGCAAGTGGTGATTATGTGTTCGGCTGTCTGTTCAGGGTCACCGCACTCGCATGCCGCACTGTCTGCCAGGCCCCACTTCTTCATCGATGTTTTAAAACGACCAACCCCAGTTCGCAGGCAGTTCAGTGTGGTCCATTGCCGGCGTGGTAGGTCGTCTCCTCCTATGGCGCCACCTCCTGGGTCCCAGATGTAGTGATGGACGCGGGAGGGCCCTGCTGACTGCCACTCCTGCTTCCAAGCTGCTGCCAGCCAAGCATCTCTGGAGATGTCCTCAGAGGTGGAATTGAGCATCTCTTGCGCTGCCTTGTTGTAGGGGTGGCGGGATTTGAGTCTGCTTGGAGGAGCCGCTGTTGTTGTGGTGTTGTGCAGAATGTGCCACTCATATCTTTTTGCTTTCCTGGCCAGGGCGAGGGTGGCAGCCTCCCGTCGGAGGACGGCCGGGGCTATTCCCGCGAGGACTGGGAAGAGGGACACTGGGGTAGGCTTCAGGCATTCAGTTATTATTCGGAGGGCACTGTTTATAGCCACGTCAACTTTGCTTGTATGAGGGCTTCTGCCCTAGACTGGGGCGCAGTATTCCGCTGCAGAGAAGACCAGAGCTTGGGTCGATATTCGAGTCTTAGCGGACGCTCCCCAGGTTATTCCCACAAGGCGGCGGATCAGCGCAACCCTAGATGTAACTTTGGCCTTGACTTCTTCTAGATGTTGTCTGAAGGTCAGGGTCCGGTCCAGACGCACACCGAGGTACTTCGGAGCTTGCTGGACCTCCAGGTGTTTGTTGTCGACACGCACCTCCAGTTCCCTCTTTGCTTCTCTGGTGCTTAGATGGTATGCTGCTGCGACTGTCTTTCCGATGCTGAGCTGTAGACGCCACCTTCGAAGGTATGCTACCAGAGTGCCCATATCTTTGTTAAGGCCATCTTCCATCGCCTTCCACGTTGGACGTCTCAGCATGATGGCAAGATCGTCTGCATAGCCGTACTTTCTGGATGTTGTGTCAGGTAGGTCATGTATGTAGATGTTGAACAGCATCGGTGAGAGAACTGACCCCTGCGGAACCCCGTTCCTCAGTCTTCTGAGTCTACTGCGCTGGCCACTGCTGGTCTGGAGGACGAAGCTGCGGTTGGAAAGTGTCTCCATGATGAACTTCACCATGTGCCGGTCTGGAATTATCCTCAACAGCTTCAGGTGGAGACCCCGGTACCACACGGTGTCGTATGCGGCAGTCAGATCCAGGTACACTACCCCAGCTTTCTCGTTGTCCTGGAAGCTGTCCTCGATGTCCTGAGCGAGTAGTGTTACCTGGTCTTTATCCCTTCAATATGCTTTTCCCATCATGTTAAGTAAAGAGTAGGCAGTGTACCACCATCATCACCTCTTCTTTTTGATCTTGTCCTCAACAGTTCGCTTTCCAAAGCTGAGCTTTGTTTGATGAAATCTTTTCATCTTCCCCCTCTCTTTCCCCCTCTCTCTCTCTGTCAGTGAAGAAAGCAAACACGGTCAACTGTTATGTGAATAACGGCCTCTGCTATAGTTGCAATGGAAAAGAGGGGGCTTCATTTCAACATGAATTTCAACCATTTACACGTCATTGACGATTTATCAGTCACAGATTTATCAGTCACAGACATGCAACGTGCCAGCTTGTGCGACAGTGTGATTTACACTGTTCCTGAAGTACTGTCTGACAAAAGGCTCTTTGCACAAGCTCTACTACTTCCTGAAATTCTACAGTCATTTTTATTTCCTATCCTGTACTATTGGATGGAAGTGATTAATCAGGTGTGCGGCACAATGGTATAGGACAGGAAATAAGGATGCCTGTAGAATTTCAGGAAGTAGTGGAACTTGTGCAAAGCAAAGAGCCTATTGCTTAGCAACACCAAACGCCCAGTGTATGAGAAAATAAATATGATAGATTTCTTTGTGGCACTGCTCTGTTTGTGCATGTGCGCAGGTACACCGCTTTGCTAATGTTAACGTGGGTCAAGAATAGCCTACAATTAGCTAGCCACATTGTGACGGCTATAGGTACCTGGATCTGGAGGAGAAAAGAAGGGAGCAGTTCAAGGACTATGCAAACACCTTCCCAGTCCAGTCCGCCTCCCTCCTGCTGTTGGCTGTAGCCCTGGTTCTGGACCCGGACTCGGAACTGAATGTTTGATTGATCTTAAAATGACCTCATATTGGTATAATCACTGGTATGTAGACTATGATTGGTTTGTCAAATAAAGGGAATTATTAGGGCCCGAGCACTGGCGGTGCGAGGCCCTATTGTATTTCGAAGGATTATTATTAGGGCCCGAGCACTGGCGGTGCGAGGCCCTATTGAAACTCGAAGGATTATTATTCTCCTTCTTCTCCTTTACTCCAAACAAATGCCTTTTAGGCGGCCTGAACATCGATGAAAACGGATGAAACTTTGCAGATACGTCAGTCCCGGTGAAAAATTTGATAATTCATGGGTGACGGAAATGGGCGTGGCAAAACGGCTCAAGAGCGCCCCCTGGAAAGTTTAAAATGGCGAGCCCCACCTTTCAGTTTGATGTAGGCTAACGAAATTCGGTGGGCATATGTATTTCATCGAGCCACACTTAAATGTCTCTTGGAGCTATACCCAACATGCAACAGGAAGTCCGCCATTTTGCTCTTAATGTGCCATTTTGTCCTTGTTTTGACCATTTCCATGCCTCGTACTTCGACGAACTCCTCCTACAGATTTCATCCGATCAACTTCATATCGGGTCAGCTTCATCTTAAGACCTTTGTGATCAAAAGTTATCAAAAAAATTGAGTTTTCACCAAACACCCTTGCCGTGGCGCCCTGCCAAAGTTTGACATTTCGCCATAAAACACGAAGTCCTCATAACTCCTCCATACATTATCCAATTTGTCCGATATATCTCACGCTTCATGACGGTTCTGTCCTGAACACATCTATGTGTCAGTATTGCGTCATACTTATAGCGCCACCTATTGGTGAAACAGGAAGTCCTCATAACTCCTCCATACATTATCCAATTTGTCCGATATATCTCACGCTTCATGACGGTTCTGTCCTGAACACATCTATGTGTCAGTATTGCGTCATACTTATAGCGCCACCTATTGGTGAAACAGGAAGTCCTCATAACTCCTCCATACATTATCCAATTTGTCCGATATATCTCACGCTTCATGACGGTTCTGTCCTGAACACATCTATGTGTCAGTATTGCGTCATACTTATAGCGCCACCTATTGGTGAAACAGGAAGTCCTCATAACTCCTACATACATTATCCAATTCGTCCGATATATCTCACGCTTCATGACGGTTCTGTCCTGAACACATCTATGTGTCAGTATTGCATCATACTTATAGCGCCACCTATTGGTGAAACAGGAAGTCCTCATAACTCCTCCATACATTATCCAATTCGTCCGATATATCTCACGCTTCATGAAGGTTCTGTCCTGAACACATCTATGTGTCAGTATTGCGTCATACTTATAGCGCCACCTATTGGTAAAACAGGAAGTCCTCATAACTCCTCCATACATTATCCGATTTGTCCGATATATCTCACGCTTCATGACGGTTCTGTCCTGAACACATCTATGTGTCAGTATTGCGTCATACTTATAGCGCCACCTATTGGTGAAACAGGAAGTCCTCATAACTCCTCCATACATTATCCGATTTGTCCGATTTATCTCACGCTTCATGACGGTTCTGTCCTGAACACATCTATGTGTCAGTATTGCGTCATACTTATAGCGCCACCTATTGGTGAAACAGGAAGTCCTCATAACTCCTGCATACATCATCCGATTTGCACCAAATTGCTGACGCTTCATGAAGGTCACCTTCTGAACACATCTATGCGTCGGTATTGAGTTACACTTACAGCGCCACCTACTGGTGAAACAGGAAGTACTCATAGCTCCTACATACATTATCCGATTTACTCCAAATTGCTCATGCTTGATGAAGGTCGCATCTTGAACACATCTGTAGGTCAGTATTGCGTCATACCTACAGCGCCACCTACTGCTTACAGGAAGTCCTCATAACTCCTACATACTTTGTCCGATTTACACAACATTTCTCACGCTTCATCAAGGTACTGTCCTGAACACATTTATGCTTTGGTATTGAGTCACGCTTAGAGCGCCACCTACTGGTGACAGGAAGTTTCTGTCAGTACTGGACACCGAAATAGCACACCCTTTAACGGCGCCACACCCCGACCCGCGTGGGGTGCGAGGGCCCGCTCACTGCTGCTCGCAGCACTAGTTCTCCTTCTTCTTCCGAAACAAATGCCTTTTTGGCGGCCTAAACATTGATGAAAACGGATGAAACTTTGCAGATACGTCAGTCCTGGTGAAAAATTTGATAATTCATGGGAGACGGAAATGGGCGTGGCAAAACGGCTCAAGAGCGCCCCCTGGAAAATTTAAAATGGCGAGCCCCACCTTTCAGTTTGATGTAGGCGAACGAAATTCGGTGGGCATATGTATTTCATCGAGCCACACTTAAATGTCTCTTGGATCTATACCCAACATGCAACAGGAAGTCCGCCATTTTGCTCTTAATGTGCCATTTTGTCCTTGTTTTGACCATTTCCATGCCTCGTACTTCGACGAACTCCTCCTACAGGTTTCATCCGATCAACTTCATATCGGGTCAGCTTCATCTTAAGACCTTTGTGATCAAAAGTTATCAAAAAAATTGAGTTTTCACCAAACACCCTTGCCGTGGCGCCCCGCCAAAGTTTGACATTTCGCCATAAAACACGAAGTCCTCATAACTCCTCCATACATTATCCAATTTGTCCGATATATCTCACGCTTCATGACGGTTCTGTCCTGAACACATCTATGTGTCAGTATTGCATCATACTTATAGCGCCACCTATTGGTGAAACAGGAAGTCCTCATAACTCCTCCATACATTATCCAATTTGTCCGATATATCTCACGCTTCATGACGGTTCTGTCCTGAACACATCTATGTGTCAGTATTGCGTCATACTTATAGCGCCACCTATTGGTGAAACAGGAAGTCCTCATAACTCCTCCATACATTATCCAATTTGTCCGATATATCTCACGCATCATGACGGTTCTGTCCTGAACACATCTATGTGTCAGTATTGCGTCATACTTATAGCGCCACCTATTGGTGAAACACGAAGTCCTCATAACTCCTCCATACATTATCCAATTTGTCCGATATATCTCACGCTTCATGACGGTTCTGTCCTGAACACATCTATGTGTCAGTATTGCGTCATACTTATAGCGCCACCTATTGGTGAAACAGGAAGTCCTCATAACTCCTCCATACATTATCCAATTTGTCCGATATATCTCACGCTTCATGACGGTTCTGTCCTGAACACATCTTTGTGTCAGTATTGCGTCATACTTATTGCGCCACCTATTGGTGAAACAGGAAGTCCTCATAACTCCTCCATACATTATCCAATTTGTCCGATATATCTCACGCTTCATGACGGTTCTGTCCTGAACACATCTATGTTTCAGTATTGCGTCATACTTATAGCGCCACCTATTGGTGAAACAGGAAGTCCCCATAACTCCTCCATACATTATCCGATTTGTCCGATTTATCGCACGCTTTATGACGGTTCTGTCCTGAACACATCTATGTGTCAATATTGCGTCATACTTATAGCGCCACCTATTGGTGAAACAGGAAGTCCTCATAACTCCTCCATACATTATCCAATTCGTCCGATATATCTCACGCTTCATAAAGGTTCTGTCCTGAACACATCTATGTGTCAGTATTGCGTCATACTTATAGCGCCACCTATTGGTGAAACAGGAAGTCCTCATAACTCCTCCATACATTATCCGATTTGTCCAATTTATCTCACGCTTCATGGCGGTTCTGTCCTGAACACATCTATGTGTCAGTATTGCGTCATACTTATAGCGCCACCTATTGGTGAAACAGGAAGTCCTCATAACTCCTGCATACATCATCCGATTTGCACCAAATTGCTGACGCTTCATGAAGGTCACCTTCTGAACACATCTATGCGTCGGTATTGAGTTACACTTACAGCGCCACCTACTGGTGAAACAGGAAGTACTCATAACTCCTACATACATTATCCGATTTACTCCAAATTGCTCATGCTTGATGAAGGTCGCATCTTGAACACATCTGTAGGTCAGTATTGCGTCATACCTACAGCGCCACCTACTGCTTACAGGAAGTCCTCATAACTCCTACATACTTTGTCCGATTTACACAACATTTCTCACGCTTCATCAAGGTACTGTCCTGAACACATCTATGCGTCGGTATTGAGTCACGCTTAGAGCGCCACCTACTGGTGACAGGAAGTTTCTGTCGGTACTGGACACCGAAATAGCACACCCTTTAACGGCGCCACACCCCGACCCGCATGGGGTGCGAGGGCCCGCTCACTGCTGCTCGCAGCACTAGTTCGTTTTGTTTTTTCTTGGGTGGACTCAATCTTATTTGGGTCCCTAAATTTGGGCTCAGTTATCAAAACTTTGATTATAGCTCTAGGAGAGCATAATCAATCTTGCTAGAGATAAAAGCAATGAATTAAAATGGATTTAATAAGGATTTGTGCCTATTATTATTTATCTCAGACTCAATAGCTGCAGCCCATAGATTACTTGTTCTATAGGGTGTGTTAGGGTACTTATTTTCCAAAGTATGGTAAAATGAGCACTTGCGTTTCATTTGGGTTTATGGTCTTCTAACGTTACTAGTCAAGATCCTGCAATAGCCTATTCATATCTACCTGGTTAGATTTCTATCTGAAGTTGGCTAGTTAATGTTAGCTGGTGTTATTAGCAAGCTGGCTGGATGTGGACCTGATCCAGGGCTCTTGTTCTTGTGCATTCCATTCATTTCAATATGAGAGGTGTGAACGGCCTATTGGTGGTATTTGGCTCAGCTGCACAGCGTCATGACCTCATTTTCATTGATGAAGCTGGATTCAATCTATCTAAAACCAGGCGTCGGGGCCCAGATGTTACAGGACAAAGAGCTGTTGTGAATGTCCCTGGGCAGCGTGGGGGAAATATCACCTTGTGTTCCTGGAAGAAGAATCAGTGTTTTGTGGTGTGTGGAAGCAGGTCTGTGAGCTTCAAGAATGTTAAGTTGGGGGAGGGGGGGAGCCCTTTCCACTAGCCCAGAGAGATAAGGAGGAGGAGGTCTTAAGATGAGGTCATTTTGGCTGAAGTATGAGACTCATTGTTTTCTGACCACACATTTGTACTCTGATATCCCTGCTCTGGAGATCAGACATACCTTGTGAGCTCACAATAAAATCATTTAAACATGCCTTAGTTTACGGAATATAATTACTAGATTGATTATCAACCTGCAAAAACCTAGATATGGCCTTTGAGGGCTGAAAACATTTTCAAGAGGTTCCTACATCTGCAAGGAGTTGTCCATCACCATGCCACCCTAGGTCCATCCAGTACTGCACACATGATCACGCTTTGAGGGGGCGGCAGAAGCTCAGGAGGTAGAGAAGCCGTCTGGGAGCCTCCAGTCAGTCCAGGGTGGGATGCTGAGGGTGGGTCAGTCCAGGGTTGGATACTAAGGGGGGGTCAGTCCAGGGTTGGATACTGAGGCAGGCACACAAATGAACACACTCTCTACAGTTCCTCTCTCAGGTTACACAATGTTTATTAAAAAGGTTAATGAAAAAAAAACATTCTGAAAAGTTAGGGTTAGAGTTTTAAATGCAGCTGTCCAGCCATCCAACCAACGCCAACAGTCACAACAAATACATTTCCATCCCAGTTTGTGTTCCATGTCTGGTGCGCATCCACTGCTTTTAAAATAATCTCAAATCCAAAAAGTGAGGCTAGTTATTCCAATCTAGATCCAATCTTCCAAAGAGATACAGTTGTAAGCCATGAACTCAACCAGGTATATTGGAATTCATTTAAACAGTCCCTTTGCAATCACCATTTCATCTACTTTGTGTTGCAGTATTTTTTGTTTTATTCTTTCATGTTTTTAAAGCAATCGACTTTGACTAAGAGGACGAAATTAAGTCCATCCATTCACCCAACGTCATCCTTGAGCGCAGCATTCCATAGGCCTATAGGATAAGGCCTGCCGTATTATTCAGTTCACCAAGGATCTTCCTCAAGTTCCTCTTTTCATTTTCTCCAGTAATCCAAACTCCATATCCAATTCCTATTTTGATCATTGGCTCACACCTGAATAAACCAATTGCTTGTAGAATGATTACAGATCTGATTTCAGAATATTATTCCAGATTAAACTGTATAACATATTTGAGGGGTTCTTTTGCAAAAGCAAACATCTCCTTTTACTGGCCTAATAGGTACCTTAAATCATGTTTGCTCATATCTGTGGTGCGGTTTAAAATAGTAGGCTTATTCATCTCTTGATGGTGATGTTTTAGAACGACACCATGCGGGACAGACAGTTGGCATATTCATAAAAACATTCACATACCCTGATAGATATTAATTATTATTACGGCTTCTCCCCTGTATGAAAACGCTGGTGTGTCTTTAAATATCCTGACGTAGTGAAGTTCTTTCCACACTGGTCACAGTGGTATGGCTTCTCTCCTGTATGAACACGCTGATGTGTCTTTAACTCTCCTGATGTAGTGAAGTTCTTTCCACACTGGTCACAGTGGTATGGCTTCTCTCCTGTATGAACACGCTGGTGTATCTTAAAATGTTCTGACATAGTGAAGTTCTTTCCACACTGGACACAGTGGTGGCTTCTCTCCTGAATGAACACGCTGGTGTATCTTTAAGTTTCCTGATGTAGTGAAGTTCTTTCTACACTGGTCACAGTGGTATGGCTTCTCTCCTGTATGAACACGCTGGTGTGTCTTTAAATTTTCTGATGTAGTGAAGTTCTTGCCACACTGGTCACAGTGGTATGGCTTCTCTCCTGTATGAACACGCTGGTGTTTCTTTAAATGTTCTGACGTAGTGAAGTTCTTCCCACACTGGTCACAGTGGTATGGCTTCTCTCCTGTATGAACACGCTGGTGTATCTTTAAGTTTTCAGATGTAGTGAAGTTCTTTCTACACTGGTCACAGTGGTATGGCTTCTCTCCTCTATGAACACGCTGGTGTCTCTTTAAATTTTCTGATGTAGTGAAGTTCTTTCCACACTGGTCACAGTGGTATGGCTTCTCTCCTGTATGAACACGCTGGTGTGTCTTTAACTCTCCTGATGTAGTGAAGTTCTTTCCACACTGGTGACAGTGGTATGACTTCTCTCCCGTATGAACACGCTGGTGTGTCTTTAAGTTTCCTGACTGAGTGAAGTTCTTTCCACACTGGTCACAGTGGTATGGCTTCTCTCCTGTATGAACACGCTGGTGTGTTTTTAAATTGTCTGACCTAGTGAAGTTCTTTCCACACTGGTCACAGTGGTATGGCTTCTCTCCTGTATGAACACGCTGGTGTTTCTTTAAATGTTCTGACGTAGTGAAGTTCTTCCCACACTGTTCACAGTGGTACGGTCTTGGCTTGTCTGTGTCTCTCTGTCTCTGGGCGGGAGCTGGGGTGAGGGGGGTGTTGGAGGTGGTGATAGGGAGTGATTGAGAGGAGGAGGAGGAGAGAATCTCTGGTCTGATCTGTCTGCTCGAGAGACGAAAGAGAGAGACGTAGAGGTTGTCATGGCTCCTCTTGAGGTGCTTGTTGAGGTAGATCTGGGAGGTGTAGGTGAATGGGCACACAGAGCAGGAGAACACCCGAGTCTGGGACAAGTCTGACATCACTCCTGGGAGAGTGAAAGAGAAAGAGACAAACATTAAAAAGGATTCTCACACCTGTATTACAAGTGCAAATACTGTATAGAGTGTTTATACGTATGTAACTAGTGGGGGGCGAAACACGACAACACCACAACTTCAGATTGAGGACAGGAGAGAGAAAGATATGTAAGAGGTTCCTCTGGCTGAACTCGAGTGAAGGAGAGCGACAGAGGAGAGAGAGGAGTGAGATAAAGAAAAGAGGAGAAAGGAGAGAAAACAAGCATGAATACATTGAAGCCCACGGCAATAGCTACCTTAGATAGCTAGAGTAAGCTAGCACTCCTAAAGATAAGTCAAGCTACCATGTTCCATGGCAACTAACAGCATTCCATTTTGTTCTGAGCAAGTGTGCCTGCCTAATATTGGCAATTTGCGTGCCTCACAAAAGCGATTTGCACAGGCACCATTGCAGTTCATGACATAGTGCCCTCTGTATCGTTGCATCCATGAGTGTCCTGAATTTCACGCTGTATGCCCATGTCTTGCCTGCTGGCTGGCGCCATGGGAAAAAGACAGAGGAGAGGAAGGACGGTAGAGGAGAGCTACTTGGACAGCGGTTATTATTATGACCAGCAGACCTCTTGTTCTTTCAGCTTTAAGGAAAGAGGTGGATGAGGGAGAGATGGAGAAGACAGAGGGAAGAAGAGTTGAGGACAGATACCTCTAGCGGTGCTCTTTTCTTCCCAGACGTAGTTGAAGGAGATGCTCTTGTATCTGTACTCCTGTCCGTACCAGACCAGCAGCTCCTCCCCGACAGCCAGCAGCCGACAGCAGCGAAACAGGATCCCTCCACGGTACTGAAACGCTACAGGGTTCTGCTCTTCCTCAGTACGGGCACAGTTCACATACCTGGGGGAGAGAGGGGGTGGTTTCATAAGAAACAACAGGTGAGGGAGGGACAGACGGGAGGAAGGAAGGATGAAGGAAGAGAGGGAGGGAGAAAAAGTGGGTGAAATGTAGGGACTGACTGTATGGAGGGAGGAAGGGAGGGAGGGAAACTTTCAAGACTGGAGAGATGGTTTATTTTGAGTGAGAGCAGCAGAATAGATTCTGGAAATATGAGAAATGAGCATGTGTTCATATTTCTTAACCTGATTGTAATGCCTACTTATTCTATAGTTTACACATGCAAAGATGGGTCCATCCCTGACACGATCTTTGAAAAGCCTGCCTATTGTTGTCCTGTTTAATTGTTCATGGTCTTTCCCTTAACATAGCCTTTTTATTTGCATCTCATTGTTTATAGGCCTCTGGATTCATTTCTAGTTGCTTCTCTATGAACTTCCTTCTGTTAGTTCTATCACAGTCCCTTACCATCGCTGGATCCTGCTGTTTCTGTCTCTCTAGTGACATGATGTTCATATGCGCAGTTTGACTTTTTGATCAGGGGGGCAGTCAGTCCCAGCCTACTTCTAACAATATAGATTAGGCCTACTTCTATCAATGTAGCCTAGGCCTACTTCTAACAATATAGCCTAGGCCTACTTCTAACAATATAGCCTAGGCCTACTTCTAACATTATAGATTAGGCCTACTTCTATCAATACAGCCTAGGCCTACTTCTATCAATATAGCCTAGGCCTACTTCTATCAATATAGCCTAGGCCTACTTCTATCAATATAGCATAGGCCTACTTCTATCAATACAGCCTAGGCCTACTTCTATCAATATAGCCTAGGCCTACTTCTAACAATATAGCCTAGGCCTACTTCTATCAATATAGCATAGGCCTACTTCTATCAATATAGCCCAGGCCTACTTCTATCAATATAGCCCAGGCCTACTTCTATCAATATAGCCTAGGCCTACTTCTAACAATATAGATTAGGCCTACTTCTAACAATATAGCCTAGGCCTACTTCTAACAATATAGAGTAGTCCTACTTCTAACAATATAGATTAGGCCTACTTCTAACAATATAGCCTAGGCCTACTTCTATCAATATAGCGTGAGCGCAGCCAAATAGATTCTGGAAATCTGAGAAATGAGCATGTGTTCATATTTCTTCACCTGATTGAAATGCCTAATTATTCTACAGTTTACACATGCAAAGATCATCAAAGATGACACGATCTCTAGAAAGCCTGCCTATTGTTGTCCTGTTTTATTGTTCATGAAGTCTTTCCCTTAACATAGCCTTTTTATTTGCTTCTCATTGTTTATAGGCCTCTGGATTCATTTCTAGTTGCTTCTCTATGAACTTCCTTCTGTTAGTTCTACCACAGTCCCTTACCATCTCTGGATCCTGCTGTTTCTGTCTCTCTAGTGACATGATGTTCATATGCGCAGTTTGACTTTTTGATCAGGGGGGCAGTCAGTCCCAGCCTACTTCTAACAATATAGATTAGGCCTACTTCTATCAATATAGATTAGGCCTACTTCTAAAAATATAGATTAGGCCTACTTCTAACAATATAGATTAGGCCTACTTCTATCAATATAGCCTAGGCCTACTTCTATCAATATAGCCTAGGCCTACTTCTAACAATATAGCCTAGGCCTACTTCTATCAATGTAGCCTAGGCCTACTTCTAACAATATAGCCTAGGCCTACTTCTAACAATATAGCCTAGGCCTACTTCTAACATTATAGATTAGGCCTACTTCTATCAATACAGCCTAGGCCTACTTCTAACAATATAGCCTAGGCCTACTTCTATCAATATAGCCTAGGCCTACTTCTATCAATATAGCCTAGGCCTACTTCTAACAATATAGCCTAGGCCTACTTCTATCAATATAGCCCAGGCCTACTTCTAACAATATAGATTAGGCCTACTTCTAACAATATAGATTAGGCCTACTTCTAACAATATAGCCTAGGCCTACTTCTAACAATATAGAGTAGTCCTACTTCTAACAATATAGATTAGGCCTACTTCTAACAATATAGCCTAGGCCTACTTCTATCAATATAGCGTGAGCGCAGCCAAATAGATTCTGGAAATCTGAGAAATGAGCATGTGTTCATATTTCTTCACCTGATTGAAATGCCTAATTATTCTACAGTTTACACATGCAAAGATCATCAAAGATGACACGATCTCTAGAAAGCCTGCCTATTGTTGTCCTGTTTTATTGTTCATGAAGTCTTTCCCTTAACATAGCCTTTTTATTTGCTTCTCATTGTTTATAGGCCTCTGGATTCATTTCTAGTTGCTTCTCTATGAACTTCCTTCTGTTAGTTCTATCACAGTCCCTTACCATCTCTGGATCCTGCTGTTTCTGTCTCTCTAGTGACATGATGTTCATATGCGCAGTTTGACTTTTTGATCAGGGGGGCAGTCAGTCCCAGCCTACTTCTAACAATATAGATTAGGCCTACTTCTATCAATATAGATTAGGCCTACTTCTAAAAATATATATTAGGCCTACTTCTATCAATATAGCCTAGGCCTACTTCTAACAATATAGATTAGGCCTACTTCTAACAATATAGCCTTGGCCTACTTCTATCAATATAGCCTAGGCCTACTTCTATCAATATAGCCTAGGCCTACTTCTATCAATATAGCCTAGGCCTACTTCTAACAATATAGCCTAGGCCTACTTCTAACAATATAGCCTAGGCCTACTTCTAACAATATAGATTAGGACTTCTTCTATCAATATAGATTAGGCCTACTTCTAAAAATATAGATTAGGCCTACTTCTAACAATATAGATTAGGCCTACTTCTATCACTATAGCCTAGGCCTACTTCTAACAATATAGATTAGGCCTACTTCTAACAATATAGATTAGGCCTACTTCTATCACTATAGCCTAGGCCTACTTCTATCAATATAGCCTAGGCCTACTTCTAACAATATAGCCTAGGCCTACTTCTAACAATATAGCCTAGGCCTACTTCTATCAATATAGCCTAGGCCTACTTCTAACAATATAGCCTAGGCCTACTTCTAACAATATAGCTTAGGCCTACTTCTAACAATATAGATTAGGCCTTCTTCTATCAATATAGATTAGGCCTACTTCTAACAATATAGATTAGGCCTACTTCTATATAGCCTAGGCCTACTTCTATCAATATAACCTAGGCCTACTTCTATCAATATAGCCTAGGCCTACTTCTAGCAATATAGCCTAGGCCTACTTCTAACAATATAGCGTGAGCGCAGCCAAATAGATTCTGGAAATCTGAGAAATCAGCATGTGTTCATATTTCTTCACCTGATTGTAATGCCTAATTATTCTACAGTTTACACGCACAAAGTGGAGTCCATCTATTTGTAGGCATCTGGCATGACTTGCACATAGTCCTCCGTGGGAGCAGTGAAAACAAGTGCCAGGGGAATGCTCAAGTCCAAGCCATGCCAAACATGTACAAATATTGGGATTGCGATACATTTCACAGGAGAGCATATTGAGACTGGTAAGATTACACCCTGTGCTTCCCGTCTCAGTAAAGCATATTTTCACTAACACAAATCCCTATCCATCTATCCATCCATCCATCCATCCAACTATGAATGGATAACTATCTGTATGTCTTCTATATTTTACTTCAATTCAAAAGGCTTTATTGGCATGGGAAACATACATTTACAATGCCAAAGCAAACATCCCAAAAGGTCACAGAAATGTTATGGTTGAATTGAATGAATAAGTAAGTGTAATATTTACAAATGTATTTAAATGGTAACTTTAAAGTTTGTATGTACAGTGTGTATATGTATAGTGATCAGTGCGGTGTGCAGGGATACTGATTGAAGATTTTCAATCGTGGAACCAAGCCAACCAGCTATCTGATCAATCGTGACCACAAGTCCGTATGGTAGAAGCCATAGCGCGCCACAGACTGGAAGAAGAGGAAGAGAGGAAGAGGAGTATGCCCACATGATGTACAATATTGATGATGAAAAAAAGAGTAGAGCCATACAGAGAGCAGATGGCAGTGAATGGATGCAACATTGAGTTTGAAGTAGACACTGGGGCAAGCCTGACTATAGTGAATGAGAAAACATACAGGAAGATGGGAGGGGGGAAACTCCACCATACAAGAACAAAGCTGTATATGTACACCAGAGATAGTGTAGGGGTGCTAGGCAAGATGTACACACAAGTCAGTTACAAGGGGCAGACCAGATAGTTGCCATTGATAGTGGTAAGAGGGGAGGGGCCAAATCTCTTGGGGATAAATTCGCTAGAGGCCATTAGGCTAGACTGGAGGGCCATTTTCAGACTACATACAGGTCAGCAGCAGGAGTTGAGTGAGCTACTCTCACAACACGGAGAGGTGTTTAAGGTGAGCTGGGCAGTTTAGTGGGAGCTACAGCAAAGATCTCTGTTGACCCCGAGGCCAAGCCAAGGTATTTCAAAGCCAGGCCTCTGCCATATGCCCTCAAGGACAAAGTTGAGACAGAGTTGGTTAGATTAGAGAAGGAAGGCATCATAGAGCCTGTGAGTTTCCGAGTGGGCCGCTCCCATAGTTCCTGTACTTAAACCAGACAAAACTAGAATATGTGGGGACTATAAAGTTACCGTGAATCCAGTGTCTAAGATAGATAACTACCCAATTCCAAAAACTGAGGACTTGTTGGCAGTACTGGGGGGGGACAGAAATTCACCAAACTAGACATGTCTCAGGCATACCAGCAACTCCCACGGGATGAGGAATCTAAGAAGTTCACAACAATTAACACCCACCGCGGTTTATACCAGTACACCAGGCTACCCTATGGGGTGTCATCAGCCCCAGGCATAGGAGAGAGAAATGTGTCTTCATGGCACCAGAGGTGGTGTACCTGGGATACAGGATCAACGAAAAAGGAATTCATTCCGTAGCAGATAAGTGCTGAATCTGTCTGATTTTCAAAGAAATATTGATTTAATCTGATCCTGTTAGCTATTTCTAAATTATTATGATCGACCTCTGAGTATGGCTGTAGCTGGTGTGTTCTGTAAGAAAACGGTGTCCCTCTTCCATAGACTTATGAGATAAAGATGACATTCTTACACAGTGTCCTAACTACAAGCGACGCGAGCGAGCGTCAGCGACAAAATGCGTTCCATTGCTTTGTTTTCTATTATGTCATGTCCTAACTGGACGCGAGCGACGCAGTGCGAAGTTTTAACTGCCCTTTTGACGCTCGCCCTGTTCCTATTTTCCTCCTGTCGCTCGCGTTGACAGGCGTCTGTCTTCAGTTGGGAATACAGACAAATGACGTAACAGAACAGGAAATTTAACGGTTTCAGTTAGGACAGCAAGCATGCGATGTCGCGTTCTGTTGCTCGCGTCGCAAGCAGTTAGGACACGGTGTTAGGGCTGGTACATTCTGTGCTAAACAGCAATTGTTGTGGTTAGCGCCAAGGCGGCGTAGCTTATCTTGACCAAACAAGGCCACAGAAGAGACGAGAAAGACAGTCTTATCGGAGAAGAGACGAGGGGGGGGACACCCGAACCATAAGAACGTTGCAACGAGACCAATGCTTTAATTTGAGTTCAGACAGCATACAGAGAGGTCAAGTTTACATTAGACTTTATGCCATCGTCTTTTGTATGTTAACCCTTCTGGAATAAACAGCTTTTGATGTCGCTCAAATCCTGTGTTGGAGAGATTAATTTGGAATACATCAGAACAAGGAGACACTGGACTGTGTGGTATTGTGTGAGATTGGGGGCCGTCTTTTATTGTAATCAAAACACAACGCAGAGCTTAATAAGGACAATGATAAAAGACAATGAAAGTCAACACAAGGTACAGGCCATTGCAAGCGCTCCACAGCCAACTGACCAGACACAGTTGAAGTACTTCTTGGGCTTCATGCTTAACTACAGTAGGACCCCACTAATCCCAACTTCAGAGATCCCAACCTCCCTGTCTACCGGACAGGCTTAAAAAACTTTTTTTGTTGTTTTAGCCTGCTATCTGGTTGCTGGTGGGATTTTCATTACAGTACTGTACTTAAATCTGTCATAGTAAACATGTACTGTATCCTACTGTGAATAAAAACTGAACTGTATGTAGACCTACATGTTGCCTGTAGGCTGTAGCCTATTGTCATGTTTAATTTCTTTGTTACTCTAAAGCGGGAAAATGTCGAGCACAAAACGCAAACGAGTCGTACGAAGTACTGTATTTGATCAAAGCACGCACTCAAGTGGAAATTCGTTTATTTTATTATAGGCTAGGCTATATGAGTTTAGTTGGCTATTTGATTGCAATTTGGATGCATTTTCACAAGGAATTAAGGGTATTTATCAGTGTATTATGAGTCTATATGAAACAAGTATACCACTTTTTGAATTTGGTGCATTTTAACATAAGTTTCAGTCATCCGGACATTTCAGAGATACGAACGACCTTCGGTCCCGTTGGGTTCGGATAAGTGGGGTCCTACTGTACTACTTCCTTGTAGTCTAATAAACATGATGAATCACTTGAATGTCTTTCCTACCTTGTAATTTCTTCGGAAAATGATATTTAGCTAATGTTTTGAAAACAACAAAGATGTGTGAAACGTCACTATTATGTGCTCCACGTATTGACGCAATGACGTAGTATGCGATTTTCGGGGACCACCTCAAATTTGCTCTAGAGCGCATACTAATGGTCAAAAACTACATTGGGTAACTTTAAAGGAGTAGTAAAGGTAAAAAATCATGTTTAGCCCTGTTTTAAGGTTACTAATGATCATATACAAGAGTTTAACATATTTTTTGAATGATTTTCCAGTGCTCACCCACATCCATTGTATGACCAGAACGGTGGTAGAGCAATTATCACACTTTCTCAAAAGTGCTAGTTTTGTCAACTTTTTGATCTGAACCATTGTATATGATCATAAGTAACCTTAAAACAGGGCTAAACATGATTTTTCCCTTTACTACTCCTTTAAGAAATTCCACCAGTATCTGTTTGGGAAACACTGCACCATTGTGACAGACCACAAACCGCTGCTGGACCTCCTGGGAGAGTAAAGGCATCCCACACCTCGCCGCAGCCAGGAGGCAAAGATGGGCACTGATTTTGGCAGCTTATGAGAACACCTTGGAGTATAAGGAGGGCTCAAAACACGGGAACGCGGATGCACTGAGCAGGCTCCCCCTGCCGATCACGTCCGCTGCCACACCACGGGAAGAAGAGGTGGTAATGCTCATGGAGCACATGAATGGCACACCACTACAGGTAACGCAGATATGGGAGGGGACCCGGCGAGACCCCATTCTGTCCAGAGTACATCAGGCGCTGCTGCAGGACTCCTGGCCCTCAGAGTACTGCAACAACCCAGAAATGCAGCCATACATAAGAAGAAAAAAGGAAGTGAGCGTGGAGGAGGGGTGCATACTGTGGGGAAGTAGAGTGATAATCCCACCTCAAGGAAGACGAATCATGATTGAGGAGCTTCATGAAGCTCATCCGGGGGTCCGGGGGTCTCACCAATGAAGTCTTTGGCCCGCAGCTACGTATGGTGGACAAACATGGACGCGGATTTAGAGTCCGCTGTGTGGGAATGTCATGCATGTCAGTCCTACCAAGCCACCCCTGCAACAGCACCGCTACACCCGTGGGAGTGGCCAGACCAACCATGGATGAGGCTGCCGCTGGACTTCTGTGGGCCTGTATTGGGGAAGATGCTCCTCATCGTCGTAGATGCCTATTGAAAATGGATCGAGGCTCACCCAATGTCGTCTATTACTTCATCCATGACTATCGAGAGACTGAGAAGCATTTTTGCCACCCCTGCAGTGATTGTCAGTGATAATGGGCCTAGTCTGGTCAGTGCAGAGTTCAAGAACTTCCTACAAAAGAATGGCATACAGCATGTCACAACAGCACCATACCACCCGTCCTGAAATGGCTGTGCAGAGCGGGCGGTGCGGGTGGTCAAGGAGGGACTCAAGAAGATGGGGGAAGGTAGTCTGGAGACAAAGCTATCCAGGTTCCTGTTCAAGTACAGATCAACCCCCCAGACCACCACGGGAGCCACGCCAGCTGAGCTGCTCATGAACCGCAGGATCAGGACTCGGCTAGATCAGGTGCGTCCCTCGCTATTTACAAGTGTCTGATTCAGTCTATGTGAGGGGATACTCAGGCCAGAAGTGGATTCCGGCAACTTATAGAGAGGACCGGTCCAGTCTCTTGGAGAGTGAAAACACTGGATGGGAAACTGGTGAGACGACATCAGGATCAGATACGGCCATGTTATGATCACAACCTGGCTGACCCCTGTCTCTAAGAGGAGAGTGTTCCTGTGGACACAGCAGAGCAAGAACTAGAAAATCAGGCACACAAGGTAGTATGGGCACCGCCACAAGAAGCAGAGGATCCAGGCATACTGGTGCCGCCAGCAGAACTAGAGAATCCAGCACCAGATGCAGTGGCACCGGGGCCTCCAGACATTGGGGTTTTGGGAAATTGTTACCCAGTGAGAGTTAGACAGGCACCCACGTATCTCGTATGTGGTAGCAGGGGCAGAATAATCCCCTCGTAGAATCAGACTAGGTTTAAGTGAATTTGTTCAGCACATAAAAGAAGGATTTTTGTAGACTATGGGGGGAGGAATGTTGTAATGTTCTGATTCATGTTGTATGTTATATTCAGTCAGGCAGTCAGGTGATATAAGGAGAGGGGCTTAATGTAGAGGGGGACCGGAAATAACGTTCAGCAAGGAGATAACCACCAGAATGCGTAGTAATGGAGTCTGAAGTGCAGAATGCAATAAAGAGTAAATAACTTTGAGAGTGTATCATCCTTGACTTTATTACAGTAATTGTATAGCAACATGTAAACCTCAGTTGTTGGCGGTCCATCTGATACCTGACCAGCCTCAGTGCAAATGTATAACTATGTGTGTTTATTCTATCCAGAATAAATCAGCCTTCAGCAGCAAGAAGTGGTCCAGCTATTTAATACATTGAAGAATATAGGTGAAAGTCCATAGCCTAAAGTCAATGTAATGCTTGTTTGTGTGTTTTTGTGCTCATGTAAACAGTCTGGAATGTGCAGTGGAAGGGATAGAAGGAGACAGCTGATGCTGCTGTGGCCGATCAGGGTAGTGGGTGTCAAGAGGTCACACTTAGGCCACAGGGGGGGCCTCTCCTCTGGTGTATTAATGACACATCTCTATGGGACACTATAAACAGACACAACCTAGACTGACAACCAATTGTGATTAAGATATCATGTTAGGGTGACAGGCGACACATCTGTATGGTCACTCCTCCACCAATCTAGCTTCACCTAAACGGGTAGGCTTAGGCGTGGGGGCTGGGCCGAGAGAGCACTATTTAACGTCTCAAGCAAACCTTGAGACTTTGATTTGGAAACGGTAGGCAACTCGGACGGACAGATTCGCTGCTCCCAGCAGGCAGGCCCGCTGATAACACCATGCGGGAAGGGAAGTCTAAGACCTTGACTTCGCGCCACAGCCAGCAGAGAAGCAGGGAGAGAGAGAGAGACGAGGGAAACATCCCAGAGAAGCAGGGAGAGAGAGAGAGACGAGGGAAACATCCCAGAGAAGAAGGGAGAGAGAGAGACTAGGGAAACATCCCAGAGAAGCAGGGAGAGAGAGAGACTAGGAAAACATCCCAGAGAAGAAGGGAGAGAGAGAGACGAGGGAAACATCCCAGTGTTCCATGTGATTGTATCTTTGTACAATGAATCTATCATCTGTCGCCGCTTCCAATCCCGTGTTGGGGTGATTTTATCAATACTGTCACAACAAAGAAGGCTATCAACATCGTGGTTCATAATTAGATGGTGCTGCAACTCTTATCAAGGCTTACAAAGAATTACACAACGCAGAGCAACAGAAGAAGAAGAACGCCAAAAGCCAACAATTTGGTGCCGTGACCCGGATTGAAGACAGAGCCAAGCACAAACCGAATATCAGCCGAATAGACCAGACCACACGGTGGGGGACGCCTTGCCGGAACTGACCTGGGTTTCGAGCCATTCAGAGCCATACAACGGGCGGTGAGTGCTCTGTCTCTCAAGAAAGAACCAATCTAATAAACCACACGCATAGTTCTATGATTAAATGTCTAGACATATTTATAACAATAAAGGTATACCTGCAATAATTTCTGAATGCATTCTAATGAGCTCCAATTAAATGTGCACATAGACACCTGACTAATTCTCAGCTCGCGACAGAATCCGAGTGGTAGAGCAGGTGCCCAATAGACACCTGACTAATTCTCAGCTCGCGACAGAATCCGAGTGGTAGAGCAGGTGCCCAATAGACACCTGACGAATGCTCAGCTCGCGACAGAATCCGAGTGGTAGAGCAGGTGCCCAATAGACACCTGACGAATGCTCAGCTCGCGACAGAATCCGAGTGGTAGAGCAGGTGCCCAATAGACACCTGACGAATGCTCAGCTCGCGACAGAATCCGAGTGGTAGAGCAGGTGCCCAATAGACACCTGACTAATTCTCAGCTCGCGACAGAATCCGAGTGGTAGAGCAGGTGCCCAATCAGACGTCTTTTTAAGTCTCAGCTTGCGTGTTTTAGGACAGAATCCGAGCGGTGTAGAACAGACGTCCAGCAGTTTTTCAACTGCACATATACAGCTATCTATTCTCGACTTGAGTGTCATTGGCAAACCGAGCGGTGAAGGAGCTGTCCAGAAGTGTTGAAACCGGACCCGAGACCCGGTGCGTAGACACACACTTCGGTCCCAACAAATAAAGGGCCTAAACTTTTATTCTTTCATTCTCATCCGCTCACTGAGCGGTAGGCTACCTCTCTCTTCTTTAGCCCAACGGCAGGGATATCGCTTGCTTCATATCTCTTACATTCCTCAAGGCGACCTTGGGGGTGCTTTTTACCACACACACTTCACTCCCAGTCTCCAGAAAGTCTCAACATCTTTATTTCCTTAAAGGACTTGGCACAACATTCTGTTCCATAATGTCTCCCAGTCCACCTAAGCAGATCCCAGATTCGGATGCTGCGGGGGAGCCCAGCACCCCCCAAAATGACAAGAGAAAGGTGACACAGAACGCCCAATGTCACTTTAAGGGAAATAAGTAACGACATGTCACAGGCTATCTGGGAAAGGCTTAACTTAATCAAGTTACAGGATGAGGAGGTGGCTAAATATGATATTCAAGCAGAGGGGGAGGGGGGGATGGCCCTTACCCGACATCAAAAGGGCCTGGGGGAAGACTACTTGTCTCCCCGGAGACTCACATGAACGCCTGCAATGGTGTTCCCTGATTCTTAGCAGATCAGAATCTGAGTCTCAGATGGTGAAAATCCAGTCAGAAAGAATGAGACAGGATTTGAAAGCCCGCATCACATGCTTAAAGGAAGCAAAACAGGAGCTTGTAACTAAATTGGAAACGACAGAGTTATCGAGAGGGCAGGCTGACCTGAAGCTGCCATACTAACAATCACGAGAGACAGAGGAGAGATTACAGGGGCAGTACAGGCCCAAGAGCAGGTCTTACCATTGACGTGCGACAGAATCAAAAGGGCCTTGCTCTCCCTTTCAACAGATACTAAAGGACTCCGAAAACCAACAAACAACACAAACTGAGCTTCTCTCTGAGCTGTCTGTCACCTTGAGCTCTTTCTGTCGGCAGCCCACACACACCCATCAGTCTCCGGCTCTGCTTCGGGGGGGGGGGGGGCTACTCGGCCCCCACCTCCAGAATATCTCTTGACTCCCGCTCCAATGGGAACATACTTCCCTAGGGTCAAAGGCCCCCTCCGGTTACAACACAAGTTCCAAACATCAATCTGGGTGGGGCTCGTAGGAGATCCTCTCTTAGGACTTGATGTCCTGACTTAAATTAACTCATCTCTTGAATTCCAAGGGGGAAAAATCAGACTCACAAAACTGAGACGAGTGACTAAACCGGACCTAACCCGGCATCCCATATGGGCAAAAGACAAAAATGATTGTGGACTTCTGAAAATGGACCCGGTCACCTACACAAGCAGGCCGCCACCATGCACTCGTCTGTTCAAGGTCGTCTGTGGGAGACCAATGTGACTCCCCAGAGCCATCGACCTCAGAAAAGCAGACATTCATCTCACAAGTGACTCATTGATCGGTTACTGTGAGAGGTTGAGTGTGGCACTAGCCAGAGCTCATCTCCAAGTGCGTATGGCATGGAGTGATGTCCCAGAAGGAGGGCACACTCTGATCCCAGGCCAGTACGTCATGATCAGAAAGATCAAAGCGAGATATTAGACGCAAAGTGGGATGGGCCGCACCAGGTATTGCTCATCACCAACACTGCAGTCAAGGTAGCAGCCAAACCAAATTGGATTCATGCTAGCCAATGCAAGGTGGTTGAACCACCGCCCTCTGAGGATTAGAACCACCACAGGTCATGACACTCAGGTTGAGACACTCTCAGGGAACTCAGGACGTAGACTATCATCAAATAACATCAGTGGCCTAACACTCCAAAAGTCAGGGACAACGATGGCAGTGTTGTTCGAACAGAGCCCTTGAGCTAAAGAATCATGCGTCTTAGGCATGAGGGCAAACTCGGGGTGAAGAACGCATTTTGGGGCATTCTCTGAAATATCCCAATATGTGCCACTGTTCAATGACTGTAGTTCTGCTGAAAGGGACAGAAATGAGTGTTAGGGCCTTAGTAAGAGCGTAGATCCTGAGCCGACAAGCCAAAGTCTGACAGTGTTTCATGATAATTAATCCTTTATTTTCATCTTTCATCAGGGCATTATAACCAATATACCTTGTAGAACGTCTGATACTGTGATAGTTCCTTTTTGTTTCCTGTACCACAGATGGAGTTGGAGAAGGCCTTCCGGTTTACTCTGGACGTGAGTGATCACGTGCAGCACCTCGAGGGGACGGACAGCGCTACCTCGGGTGGAAGACGGGACACTTTCACACAGTTCACTCACACTCACTCTAATCACATCCTTTCATCCACAGGTTGTAGGGAGTGGTCATGCCAATAGTGGTCAAGTGTGTTAAGCAGAGTTATACTGTAAGGGTGAATCCTCAGGTTGCAGTTGAGACATATTCATTAGAGCTGAAGCAGGGACATTACAGGACAGTTTATCTGACCAATCAGTGGACGGGTAAAGCTAACTGTCATTCATAATGTTTTGAAGTTTCAGATCAAATTTCATTGATAAGATCAGGGTTAGGACTGACTCTCTCCATATCAGCGCTGTTCCTCACCCAGGGGGCCGGGTTCGAATAGTTGCAGGGAAATCCTTTACTGTTCTTATTATTAGAAATGGCCGGACCCATGGGGATGGTAGTGTTGGGCGTGGCTGCTGGTGTGGGCTTGGAATCCGGATTCAGGCTTGCACCAGTGAGGCGCGCCGCCGCTATCAGGTCCGCAGGGTCAGGAGGGGCCCAGGGCGAGAGACTACGTCTCTCTACCCAGATTATGATTTGATTGCAGTAATGCTTAATTTGTTAAGGTGCCTGTCTGAATGCTAGGTTCCGATATGTTATTTCGGTCAACTTTGTTTTTGCTTTGCTTTTAGGGGTGTGTTTTTTAATAAATGATGCATGGGGTGGGGTGTTTTGTTTTGTTATATTGAGTGTTGTTATCTTTGAGGATGGTTCCAGGTACAGAGGATCTTAAGCCAGCCGGTCCGTGTTACGTGGTCAGGCAACATTGGAGAAAGAAGGATGCATGTGTTTATTTCCCTATGTATCTCTGTGTGACATTTTATCTAGATTGGTATGATTCTGTACGATTGTATAGAATCACAGGAGGGATTGAAGAATATAGGTAAAAGTCCACAGTCTTAAAGTCAATGTAATGCTTGTTTGTGTGTTTTTTTGCTCATGTAAACAGTCTGGAATGTGCAGTGGAAGGGATAGAAGGAGACAGCTGATGCTGCTGTGGCCGTTCAGGGTAGTGGGTGTCAAGAGGTCACACTTAGGCCACAGGGGGGGGCCTCTCCTCTGGGGTATTAATGACACATCTCTATGGGACACTATAAACAGACACAACCTAGACTGACAACCAATGGTGATTAAGATATCATGTTAGGGTGACAGGCGACACATCTGTATGGTCACTCCTCCACCAATCTAGCTTCATCTAAACGGGCAGGCTTAGGCGTGGGGGCTGGGCCGAGAGAGCACTATTTAACGTCTCAAGCAAACCTTGAGACTTTGATTTGGAAACGGTAGGCAACTCGGACGGACAGATTCGCTGCTCCCAGCAGGCAGGCCCGCTGATAACACCATGCGGGGAGGGAAGTCTAGACCTTGACTTCGCGCCACAGCCGCAGCCAGCAGAGAAGCAGGGAGAGAGAGAGACGAGGGAAACATCCCAGAGAAGAGAGAGAGAGAGACTAGGAAACATCCCAGAGAAGCAGGGAGAGAGAGAGGCCGTGTCCGAAATGCATACTACCTGCTACTTGCTATATAGTAGGCACTATATAGTAGGCATACTGCATACTATATAGTACCTACTGTTCCACAAAACGCGTGTAGTATGCGAGAAAATACAGCATGCTACTCGAGTCATCCAGCGGAAGTGACGGGATACGATACTGTTTACTCCCGCGAAGCTGTGGTACAATTATCCGGTGTTTTCTGTGATCATGTTGTGTATTATCCACAAAAATGTAGCCTTTTCCTGGCATGGGATGTGCGACTGCTGCTGCCGCCAGGAGAAGTCGTGTTAACGCTGCAAGGAGAAGAGCCGTCATGAGATCTTCTCGACATGCTTGTAGTTGAGGTAAATATTGAACGTTAGCTTGCTAGCTACGCTAGTTAGCTAGGTTAGTTGATAGCCCCGCATGTGCTGGCTTGGGGCTATACTGTTACATTTGTACCAGGGATGTTATATTAAATAGATTCTGAGAGGCAGGTAAGCAAAACAATAAAACTCAACTCATTTTAAAGAGGTTTACCTGGGAGAGGAGTTTACCTGGGTTTACTCATCACTACACGCCTGCTTTGTAATGTTACATTTTAGCTCTACAGATAATGACATCTATCTATTATCATATTGTAAAGACAAGTATATGCCATAAGCACAAATGAGTTAAAGTTTGCCCTAATAATATTCCCCCTGTAGGCTCACATGGAAGACAGAGGTCCTCACCAAGTCAACCTCCACGTCCCTGCTGAGGACCTATTTTGACGGCGCGGACACAAGGAGGGACTTCAGATTGTCAAAATCGACACAGAGGAACCTTGGTGATGGTCAGGAGGATGGGGCAAGACCATGGAGGTGCTAATAATAGCAATAATAATAATAATTCATTGCATTTAGAGCTTTTCTCAGTACTCACCCTTTACAATGGTCTTGTCATTCACACACAGGTGCTAGTCTTTGGAGGTAACATTACATCAGTCATTTAGCAGACACTTTTGTCCAGCATTACCTTAGTCATTTATTTAGCAGACACTTTTGTGTGTCTGCTAAGCGACTTACAGTAGGCCTAATTGCATTTAACCATTTAAAGGTTGAAGACCTTGATGGTGGCCATGGTCCTGCTGCTGCAGATCATCCCAACCCTGGAGATGGCCTCAGAAAGTGTCTCGCAGCGGCAGCATCAGCACCAGCACAAGCTGCCTGGATCGCAGCTCTTGGTGAGCACGACTACCCCCATCCTGCCATAAGTAGTCAGTCTATCAGTTCATGAGTGTGCTTTGCCTTGTTCCTTATAGACAGCCTTGAGGCTTTAAACACCAATCAGTTGTTTATAGGCAGCCTTGAGGCATTTGTTTAAATGTATTTGTATTTCAATTTATGTGTAACACTGTACATAGTAATCAGTTTAAGTATTTTAGGGGGAGACAACAGATCAGCGTTCTTCTGTCAGTACCTTTTGCAAGGAAAGCTAATGATCTGACCAAATATAAACAAGTCAAAAGTATATTTGAAGACCATTGTGTAATAAAAATATCCAAGAAATGTTTATGGTTGTGTTTCTTCCATTATACATGTAAAGGTCACTTCTTGATGTATTAACATTTCAACAAAGTGTAATATCTACACATCAGACACATTGTCTTGATATGTGTACAGGTCATGTACAGTAACTTGGAAGGTCTTAACACAACACGCAGAGCGCTTTGGACATGTAACTCCCTTATCAAGTAGTCGTTAGTCAGACACATTAAACAGTGATGCTTTCATAACCGTCTCTGAATAATTCCAATGAAGCATTGTTAACCAACATGTGTGTTCCGTCTTTTATGCCTAATTGCAAACTACAATGTCCATTAGGAATGTTCTTTTACTCTAATGACTGGTTTTAGGTATAGTGACATTTGTTCTTTGACTGGGAATACATTACAAGGAATGACACACAAACACCAATTTGATTCAAGAAAATACATTTAATAAAAAATAACAAAAACAATAATGGAACAAGATAAAACAGTTTTTTTTGACTGAGGCTTCTAGAAGCAACATCAGCCGGTCCTCCCTCTGGAGGACGGCCAACTCTTCCCTGTTTACGGGGAAGAGAAACACCACGCTGAAAGGCTTGGAGTAAGTTAACTAACGTATGCATTGTTGTTCAGAAGCAATCCAGCGGTCTGTTTACTTTGAATATTGATTAATGTAGGACCTACATCTTAGAAGCTGGGCTGCAGGGGACGACGGAGACAGCCTGGATAAAGCACACAGAACCTTGTAGCCATGTACAAGGTGATTTTGATCTACAGGCTACATGATAGCAAATATATTGATAGGGACTCACAGTTTGTATGACACTAGAAAACTGTTATCTAACCTCATAGGACCTAAAGAGCCCCAGAACTGGGGTCAGCACAGAGGGAGGGGAGGCCACAGCCGCTTCGTGGAAGTGGTACGGGGTCTTGGAAAAGGCGATGGGGGCCACCCATGCAGCCGTCCTCCAGAGGATCATCGTCCCTGGTGTGGTCGTTGGTCCCTGTAATACATCCAGAAGTATTATGGGACAATGAATACTAATATATGATATATGAACAGTTGAACTCGTTTAAATCACGGAATGAACAGACAATTGTTTAAACAACTTCAAGTAACGTTAGGCTCGGTGGCTTAGGTTAGCCATTTAACAACTCATCACAATTTCGACATTTCTTATACATTTCTTAAGCAATCATGGTCATATTACATGGAAATGTTACTCTGTTTGTCTTGATTCTAGCTATAATAACATTTAAGCTATGACATTAATACGTTTTGAGCAAGAGCCGTCTGAACACCTGTAACGTTAGCAGCCTATTAACGTTGGCTGGGCTAGCTAGCTAACGTAACGTCCACCACAGAGATCAATGCAAGCAGCTAGCTATCATGACGTTCTTTTTCGAAATGTCATTTCTACCCCACGTATATACACAAAACTGCATTTCTAGCTCTGTGTCGTTATAACTAAGATATCTGTCGGAAAAAATAATTTTTTCATCGACAAATTAAGTCAATACTTACATTTGAAAACTCCCGCTGCGGTCCCGGAGACCTCTTCGTTCGCCATCTTTTTTTATTTTTCTCACAGCCCAGTGACGTATCACGTCTCGACTTCCGGAACAGTATGCTCTGGACTATGCTACATTTTCGGCCATTTTTTCGCCGATTTCGCCTACTATATAGTGTAGTATATTTTTATACGGTATTACATCAATGCATTTGTGTTGCTCTCATGTAGTAATCATTTACTAAGAATAATGAATAAACTTCAATTCAGTAGGAACTTGGTTAACTTAATTAGTTTATCATCTAGATGACAACATATTGTCCTGTCCTGAGTCAACATTCCTTTGCCCCTGAGGAACAATAGAGATGGCACCTCTGAAGAAGTCAGGAAGTCTACAGGTGATCAAAGCAGGACACAGGAGAACCCTAAGACTGCCCCCAGTCCGGAGGAGGGCAGAGCCCAGTGACACCTATTGACCAATTACAAGACTAGCTGTAAATGTACCTCCCTCGTATGCAAAATTTGTTTGTCATGTGCTCATTGGCCTGAAGCCAAGTATATCAACTCGGGTGCCACCTTGTTGAAATTCAGTTCTGCCGAAATTTGACCTGGATGGCGTGCTCAATAAATTTGGTTTAAACTGCATTTTTCTCCAGAAGATTCTTTTCCACATTTTTCTGCCCAAAAGTCAAGACAAAAAGAAACGACATATTGGCGACGGGGATGGGATGGCGATTCTAGCTCGATTTCCAAGACCCTTGAAAGACAGCGAGATCAACTAACTTTTTGTGAACCTAACGGCCAAGGAGGACAAAGAGTGAACGACTTCGCGAGTCTTGATCGAGGTAAACCGTCTTGCAAATTATTTTATGCTTACGCCATAAAGAACTTCCAATAAATAAGGAGAATAGATTAAATTGTGTACGCATTGTTGCGCTGAGTACTTGGTATACTTGGTATGGGCATTGTCTTAGAAAGACGCATACAAAGCGCAGAGTTCAGATAAGACGGGAGCTCCAGAGTGGGGTTCCATGTCTCTAAGAAAACCGGTTAAATTAAATGCATAGGATTGCATATTTTTGTTAAATATATGAGGTACCAGTAAATGTAAAAGCAGGCTAAACCGGAGTCCTGTATGTCTCGTTTAAGTACGTTTTAAGCTGTCTGCTTATTGTCTGGTCTTTCGTTTCTTGTAATTGTTTATAGTCCTTTGTATATTTGAGATTGGTTTAATCTTACTTTTTGAATGAAATGTTGAGGGAAGAAAGTTCCTTTCTCTCTTCCACGTGGGGGTACATACTGTAGGCCTGTGTGTGTGTGTGTGTGCCTGCATCTTTGTTCTCTCCTCCACGTGGGTGTTGATACTGTAAGTCTGTATTGTGTGTGTGTGCCTGCGTCCAGCAGTCTTGATCTTGTGTGAGGTGTGAAAGGTGAGGTGTGAATGGAGAGAGTGAAAGGAGAGCGTGCGTTGTGGGTTTTGTGAGTTGAGGTTGTATGTTTGTTGGTTGGATCCATTGTATGTTTGAAAGTTGAGTGAAGGTAAATAATATTGGCTGATATTTCCTGTTTAATTGTCTTTTGTGGGTGAGTAGCTCCCCCCTCTTAAAACAGCTGTGAAGAGGGGGGGGTCAGTGAAACGCGATCACTGGCCAGGGGGGTTGTGCTGTGGTTTGTAGGTGTGAAGTCACCCAATTGTGTTTCTCTCTCTATCTATCTGTCTCTCTCTCTTTCTTTCTCTCTTATCTCTCTCTCTTTCCTGTCTTTAGAAATTAGGGACATATAATTCATCCAGTGGGTCGTGCGGTGTATGGGACGACTGGATTAGATTAGAATAAGTTAATTTATAAATCCATAAGTGGTTACTGAATCCGGGCCAGGTGGACACTGATCGAGAAATCGGTTATTCAGCACTCAAACCCTAGCAGCAATCCACTAGTCAATTATAACTTTTATTAATAAACCCTTCTCAATCTTCATAAATTGAGAATGCTGTAGCGTTAGCCAGATTTTAGGGATATTAAGAAATCTTTCATCCTTCTCACCTCTGTTGTCCTATGCCTCCATCTAGTGGCCATTGTTAGATATGACCGCTTTTTGGTTGTGTTGATTCAAGTGTATTAGGTGGTCCAATGCTGCCATCGTGTGGCCTTTGTTAGATATGACCGCTTTCTATATTTGTTTGATTATTCGTGTGTTTTATGACAGTTTGACTTTAGAATAATGGATTGTTAATAGCAAATATATTTTTAATTATCATTGTTTGGTGATTAATTGGTTTTTCCCCTTTGAGTAAATCTGTTAACAGTGATATCCGGAAAAGCTTTTGTCCAGACCAGTCACCAATCCCAGACCATTCATCCATCCACCCATCCATCACCTGCTTGAAAAGTAAGCCTGAATTGCTGATTAATGCTCATTAATTGAACTAGACTGATCACCTGATTTAATTGTTTTGAGTGGTTGACCTGCATTTGAGGCTTGGTATTTTATGATAAGGTGATTGATTGGTTTGGTTACTTGATTTGATAATAAGGATAAATGGTTAGGCCATTAATTGATTAATTATTGATTACTTGATTAATTATTTATAGTTATTCAACTTTTTATTATTATAAGTATTATATATATAATAATTCTACTTGATATTGGATATAAGTGGTTTTGAGGGTGTTTAATTGTTAAATGGATGTAGATGGTTTGGTGTTGAGCTTTGGTTTTGAGTGATTGGTGGTCTGTTGGATATCTGGTTTAAAGGTGTTTTGGTTTTTGATAGAATAAACATCAGTTTAAGCGTTGCTTTAGTAGAGTGATATAGACGTACATACATATATTACGCTTTGCATATTGTGTGTGTGTGGAGTGAAAGGACTGTGAGTGAACGGACAGTAGGACTCAACTTGCTGACAGGCAAAGTGGTGTGGACATTTCGATGTCTACGTCAAAATATTTTTTATTTTAATTCATTATTTTCTGGCATACAGCGATTAATGAGGGGATTGTCCTCTGGTGCACAATACCCTAAGCTTGCGTCAAACCGGGCCTTGTGGTTTTTAATTTGCAAAAATTAAAAGTGCTTAAATGGGACCGATCGCTCCCTGTGCTGAAGACTAGGGTTGAGATTGAGCAAGATTATATCTGGTTAGGAAGTTTTAGTCAGAGCAAGAAGTGTCCTATGTCCGTGAGTGATTGAG
This sequence comes from Borostomias antarcticus, assembly GCF_949987555.1. Classification (NCBI taxonomy): domain Eukaryota; kingdom Metazoa; phylum Chordata; class Actinopteri; order Stomiiformes; family Stomiidae; genus Borostomias; species Borostomias antarcticus. The sequence goes on along the minus strand of NC_140265.1, from coordinate 2,616,420 downwards.
CGTTCATTTCTTTATTAATTACATAATTGATAAAGCTTAATTTTATAGTGTTAGATTCTTAATAGGTTTATTGATAGTTTGATTTGTTAACAGTTTATCAAGTTATGAGGATCTTAAATAGTAAGAAATAAAGGAAGTCAACAACACAACGGACAAGCTGTTGAGTGAGTGATGCTCTGTTCTCCCACATGAATTAAGTTTTGACTTCGCATTCTTATGACATCAAGAGGGAATCTAATATGGCTTATACACAGTTACTTGTGCTAAATACGGAGGGAAGATATGTAATCAGAGATGATAATAATGATATTATGCAGAAGGGAAATGCCAGGACGACCGTTGTAACTCATCTTGATGTGAAGTGCAAAACCAGGAAGTTAGCTCAGTCTCTGATACCAGCTGAAAAGAAGAAGAAGTAGATGAACAAAAAGGGAAAGTGGAGGCGACAGTGACTCTTCTGTAGATGAAGGAGTGGATATTGGAGGATATGGTGAAAGTATTAGAAAGATTATGACAGGTGCTGTATAGAAAGGAAGTGTTGCTAATGAAACAGACTAGTAGTAGTAGTGAAGAAGAGAGTGAGGAGTCTGACTCGAAGGAAGATGATACAACATGGACCAAGGATGTACCAGATTAAGAAGAATTGAAGGACATTAGGAAGTAGTTGAAGGAGATTAGGAAGTAGTTGTAGGAAATTGCAAAGTAGCTGAAGGAACAAGATGCTGAGCTGAAGAGGAAACTCACTCAAAGTCAGCTCTTGAATGGAAAATGGATAGAAGAGGAATAGAAACAAGCTGTTTTGCAGAACAACAACAACAACAACAACCAATGATGTAATCTTCACTCCCGTTCCCTGTTTTCCAACAGCCTCAGACAGGGGGAGATTATTAATTCTGAAGAATTCAAAAAAAAAAAAAAAAAAAAAAGGGGGGGGTGAAGAGGAAGCTGAACATGTCATTGGCTAGATGTCATCAGCAATTTACAATACAATAAGTATTTCTTACATTTTTAGGATCAATTTTTTAGGAGAATGATAGCGGTGATAACCTACGTTGTCACCTCTGAGCCTGAGTTCATTACTGAAGTTGAAATGATGAGGAATATTTTTTTATTACATCTGTGACATTTTGGAGAAACACTTGTCTCCAGGAGATTATTATAGAAGCAATCTAGTTGAATATGGACTCCAGAGTATGAACCATCTTTTTGTTCAGGAAAACAAAAACCAAAAGTCATGTGTGTTGAATGGTTATTGATGATTTGATGCTAAGTTCAGTTTATTACAGGAATTTCATAATAGTAGGAGTATTCAGTTATGGTTTCATATAACATCAGTTTAGATAATTGGTTTACAAAGCTGTTTAGTCAATTCAAATAGGTTATGTTTCTCACTTTGATTTAGGAGTTTGTGTTTCAATAGTCAATGAATGGCCATAAGCTGTTCGTTTATGCATTCTATTGAGGAGTTGGCTTTAGGCCTCCCCCTCTGTCATTAACCTCGGTTTGTGTTAAGTGTTGTTTTACAGGTACCGCGGACCCTGGGGGCCGGGCCCTAGCCATGCCTGATGTATGCCATCCTGGGGGCTGACGGTCATCTGTTGTCTGTATATTGTTCTCTTGTTTAATCAGACAGCAGGGGGTCGTCTACATTTCACCTGTGTTTTTGATTCAGGTGTGTGTACACGTCTCCTTGGTTAGATTGTTCTGTTTTGAAGTAATTTAGGTTTAGTCTATGTCTATAGGATGTTCTGTGTTTTGTGTGGTTCTGTGTTGATGTTTTCAGACTATCCTGGAGTGCATTGTGTGGGCTACCAAGGCGTGGTTGCCCCTCACCAGCACGAAGCTATGAACTGTGTGGAGTCACGGATGACTTGAGGGTCATTCTTGGACATTCCTGGAGCGTTCTCCCTGTTTCGAACGGGGTGTGCTTGCCATCTTGCTACGGACATTGTTCTCTGGGTGTCAGAGAGGATTGCGACACCTGGGGGTTTGATGTCTGAAGATTGCTCCAGCATGGAAAGAGGAGATGAGACAGCGCTGAGGGCTGTTCTCCTTCGGAGGGGCTAAGTGCTAGTAACCTCTGGCCCCCGATTTGCTTTGCTGCTGTGTGAAGATTTGGTTATTTGTATGTGTTTTGGGGATTGTTTGTTATGTTTAATGTTGTTTTGTGTCGAGGCGTTAGGACGCCTCGAAGGGGGGATATGTAGTATATTTTTATACGGTATTACATCAATGCATTTGTGTTGCTCTCATGTAGTAATCATTTACTAAGAATAATGAATAAACTTCAATTCAGTAGGAACTTGGTTAACTTAATTAGTTTATCATCTAGATGACAACATATTGTCCTGTCCTGAGTCAACATTCCTTTGCCCCTGAGGAACAATAGAGATGGCACCTCTGAAGAAGAAGTCAGGAAGTCTACAGGTGATCAAAGCAGGACACAGGAGAACCCTAAGACTGCCCCCAGTCCGGAGGGGGGCAGAGCCCAGTGACACCTATTGACCAATTACAAGACTAGCTGTAAATGTACCTCCCTCGTATGCAAAATTTGTTTGTCATGTGCTCATTGGCCTGAAGCCAAGTATATCAACTCGGGTGCCACCTTGTTGAAATTCAGTTCTGCCGAAATTTGACCTGGATGGCGTGCTCAATAAATTTGGTTTAAACTGCATTTTTCTCCAGAAGATTCTTTTCCACATTTTTCTGCCCAAAAGTCAAGACAAAAAGAAACGACAATAGTACCTACTATATAGTAGGCGAAATACAGTATGCACAGTTTTGATGCAGCATGCTGCATCTCGCCTACTATATAGCAGGTAGTATGCAATTCGGACACGGCCAGAGACTAGGGAAACATCCCAGTGTTCCATGTGATTGTATCTTTGTACAATAAATCTATCATCTGTCGCCGCTTCCAATCCCGTGTTGGGGTGATTTTATCAATACTATCACAACAAAGAAGGCTATCAACATCCTGGTTCATAATTAGATGGTGCTGCAACTCTTATCAAGGCTTACAAAGAATTACACAACGCAGAGCAACAGAAGAAGAACGCCAAAAGCCAACATACACAATGCAGAAACACATGCGTACAAGACCAAACCGGTCACATCAGCAATTTTTTTTGAGTCAGCACAGGTGGTGGCCTCTAGATTTGCTAATGAATTACGTTATACGGCCATGTTCTCCACTTAATGTCACCAGCGAATAAAAGAAGTGAACGCACGCAGCAACGACCAGCAACAGCGAAATTCACTGAAAACAGACCGCATGACGGTATGTTCGCTTCACGCGCTTCCCTCTCAACATGGTCATACAAAACAGCTTGCTGAATTCCGAAAAGATGAATAAACTATTCTGTTTTCGATTCAAATGTGTAGCTATATGACCCTCCCCTGGACTCAAATTAAAAAAACAGTCGTCTAACCCTCCCTTGGACATTCGAAGTTCACTTCCTAAACCGAAGCCCCAAACGGCTTCGCTCTACTCTTTCAAAAATAAAAAATAACATACAACTTACCGAATTGAGGATTGTCGTAGCCTACAGTGAAAGGCTAGTGAGTAGGTTGTGATGGAATCGTTTGTTTACTCAAAAAGAATAAAGAGCTTGTCTCTTGTTTTCTACAGATGGATAAAGAAATCTTTGCAATGGGGAATCTTTACAGGCGTGACAAACAATGTTCAACTGTGAAAAGTTTCCACTGCGAAAAGTTTCCAAGGTAGAGAGACACACATTACGAACACAATTTATATACACTTTTGCTCGTGCCTGCTAGTCTTTTCAATGCTCTTAACCAATCGGTGAAAGCCGGGAACAATGACGCGTTTCACTGTTCAGACTCTGCAGGCTTGGAGACTTCGAGGGGGCGGGTCAACTGTCAATCAATTTCTACTTTGGCCAATCAGAGGCTGACAATCGTCTTGTCAATCAAAAACTCATTTCGCCTGAAACGGTTGTCTTTTTATTTGGCGAATCGCCTTTCTCTTAGGAGAAGGGGTGTGAGACGCAAAGCTAATTTGTCATTAATAAGTGTCAGCTGCGGACGATCAAGCGAACATATTGGACGTCTTTCGAGGTAAGGGAGATTGACACAAGTAACATAACAATAAGCAGTTATTTTAACGTATTTTCAATTAGTTATAACATTGACAGCGCCTAAATGCTCACATTTAAGAACGTAGACGAAGATGCTGAGATGCCTAACGTTAGCTAAATAGCTAGTTAGTGAATACATCCATGATCCTAGCCGTCACAACGTGGCTAGCTAGGTGTATATATAGTTATAGCTTATGTTTATGTTTTGTTAATTTGTGGACAGAAGATGAAAATGGACACCACAGTGGAAGAGAGGGGACAGGAGGAGACCAACATGGACAAGAGTGGAAGAGAGGTGACAGGAGGATGATAACCTCCTTCTAAGCAAGGAGCAGGTGTTCATAACTCTGTCTGCATCACTACACTGAGGTGACATTTTGGTTGTACCGTCTGATCACAACACTAAGAGTTCTAATCTAATTTTTTAACCTATCTGTCTACATGTCTGTCTGTCCATCTCTATCTTTCATTGTCTGCCCCTGTTTTATTATTGTATCTGAGGCTTCACGTTTGGTGATGGGACCTCAGTGGGTGAGAACAGACATGCTGAATAGACATAAAGATCTAGGCATGGGCAGCATCTTTCCATCCATTTAAAAATAAATATGTATTATTTTATGCCAACCTACATTCAGTCTAGCCCTAACCCTAACCTCTTAGAGTGCAGGAAGTGTCGGCCAGCTGTGTCATGTCTGTGTGTCTCCATTCTCAGCGTCAGTACATCGTTTGATGGTTCACCTGGGCCAGTAGACTAAGCAGAGCCTTGACCCAAACAAGGTGTCCTGAATGGTCTCCCAGGTCCGCCTTGTACAACTGAACTGTCAGCCCAGTGTTTCAGTGTGGTCTACAAGCTATTCAATAAAACCTGGATAAAATGATCTGTATCTTGTCTTTACACTTACAGTACACATGCTGCACAAATGATAACCTTAATTGTATGATGCTTGTTTTGTAAAATGCACAAGGGTATCTCTGACTTGGCTAGACTGTGGATGTGGTGACTAGTCCAGGCCAGTCAGCATGGTATAAACTGCATACAGGTGAGCGGAAGCTGAAACGCTTGTTCCTTGGCTAGGCCCAAGGCAGCTTGCCAGCAGGGTCAGGCCTGTGCTGGGAGGTCAGTACATTAGAACCCCCTTAGGCGGGCTGTATGTATCCTAGGTTCTCAAACTTATATTTGTGGTATAGAAAGGTAGAACTTGCTTGGTTGATTATGTAAGTGTGTGTGTGTGTGTGTGTGTGTGTGTGTGTGTGGTACTGTTGATTTTCCTCCACACATCACTCAGCCATATGTTTCCCCTATGTGGATCTGAAAACAGTGATGGGGATTAAATTAGGTTGCTAAAAGAACTGCTAGTCACCAGAAGCATTCAAGAACATAACCCGTGCTGGAATACTAGTGTATGAACAAATCAATACAAGTAGAGCACATCTACTGACAGGCTGGCTGAATGACTAGAAGACTTACTTGGGACCTCCACTGAGGACATCCCAGTCCTGGCTATGGATCAGTAGTGATGCTCCCCTGCCCCTGTAGTCCAGGCATTTTATGACATAACCTTGAACAAATTGCAACAGAAATTATTTCAACTGTTGTAGTGTCATACATATGTTCTTTATAACATATCATTTAGTCCCCCAAAATCCCAGTGGTGGAAAGTAATGAAAAATGCAGATGGAAGGTATGTGACAAATATACCAATTTCCAATTTTCGCCTATGTAAAAGAAAAAGGTTTATGCATGTTTTCTTGTCTGATGTCCACACAACACTGTCCCCAATCAACCAGAAACTATATAGGATGCATCACAGTGCATATACAGAAATATATTTTTAATTCTATTGGCATTTGGTGAAGAGAAAAGGGGTGAATCTCACATATTGCAACAGAAAATCTGACATTAATCAAATAGCTTAAGAGTCTAGAACCCTGGAGAGGACAGTCTACAACCCTGGAGAACAGTCTACAGCCCTGTAGAGAACAGTAGAACCCTGGAGAACAGTCTACAGCCCTGTAGAGAACAGTAGAACCCTGGAGAACAGTCTACAGCCCTGTAGAGAACAGTAGAACCCTGGAGGACAGTCTGAGACGTAGAACCGTCCATAGCAGTGGACTACCTAATCACACGCGCGAGGGGGTAACATACAGGCGAAATCGCAGACACTTACTCAAGGTACCTAAAAATGAAGACAGTACTGAAGACACAAATGCAGAGGGCGCTAGTGCAGGGTCACCGGTGTGTGACACGCCCATACGTGAGTGTGGTGAACACATTGACATAGGCCCAGTCCCAATGTCCCCCCTAAACCCTCAAGCCCTGAGCCCTCACAGACTTATTGACGTCACCTGGTAAAGTGGTTGAGTGCGAGAGGCTGCAAGGGCTCGAATTGGTATAAAAAGGAATGGGACAGCACTTGCGACATCACATTACATTGACGTGAAAACCCATTTCTTACTATTGTGGGTGTGGGGCTTTTTATCAAATTTTCAATTTTACATGTTTTTCTTGTAGGCCTTCATGTAAATTAATTTTGGGCTGAGTCAAATCCCCTTTATCCGAACTCTGTGTTACCCTCAAAACATGTCTGTTCAACTTGTTGAAATCATTTCATTTTGTGGTGATATGCGAACTACATTACTGCCTGTGATTCTTGTTTGTGATGAATCCAAAAATATTTACTTAAGAATGATAATATATTATGTATACACATTCCTGCACCTCACAACTCTTTCCATATTCATGTTGGAAATCTCAATTCAAAGAACACTGCACCGAAATGGGTGATTAATGTCATACTGCTTTTAACTGGGAAATCATATGATTTAGAGCAACAGAAATCGATGTAATTTATAACCATAGCCTACATATTTTTACACATCACATTATACAAACCCATGGGGTTAATAACCCATACTTAAAAATAATGAAACCAAAATAATTATAAGGCTACTTGTGCAGATAAGCAAGTCCAGCTAAAAACATGAAAACATTTTGTTTTGTAACGTGAACATTAGGGTTGGTTGATCTGTCCGTGCTTGTTTATTGGCTGTTCTTCAGGTAGCCCCGTGTTTCACGTCACAACGATATGAACTGTGGGTAATTCCCTTAGGCTAAGTCTGCAGAAATGCAGACTTACGGGAAGGGGCCATAAAGGGCTCAAAATGGCTGCCGGAGAGCCCTCACGCACTTGCCGAGTTGACATTGGGACACCCCTAAGCCCTCGCGGACTTCGCGGGAGCGCGCTCTTAAGTCTGCGAGTCTGCAAGGGTGGACATTGGGACTGGGCCACTGTGTTTGTTTGTGTGAATGTATGAACATGCAGGTGGGTTCTGGGTAATGGAGGTGGCTGCTGGGTAATGGAGGTGGATGCTGGGTAATGCAGGTGGCTGCTGGGTAATGGAGGTGGCTGCTGGGTAATGCAGGTGGCTGCTGGGTAATGTGTAATGAGCACATCTCAAGGCCTTCAGCAGCATTTCACTGTGACTGTGACACCGTACATTACATGTGACAAATGAAAGCATCTTGGATCTTGAGTCTTGAGTGTGTGTGTGTGTGTGTGTGTGCTAGGGCTGCACGATTACGACAAAAGATAATAATTGTGATTATTTGCTTCAAAATGTTAATTGCGATGAATAATTGCCATGAATATTTCATATATAATATTAATATATAGTAACCAAAATGCTCCCAAATCACGGACGTTGATCCCTTACTTGCTACTAACTCACTGACCTCGTTTTCGCTCATTTTGTCACTACTCACGGCTGCAGGTACTCTTGTGACACTTGTCTTGACCTACTGCTATCTGTCTTCTCAGTGAAATTGCTGCGCACAGCGCACTCAGCGGGAACGCATGTGATTGGTCAGACAGCATAAGCGCCTGTGATTCGTCCGTGTAGTCCTAGCACACTCAATTCAAAGCAAAATTATTAATCACATTAATTGCGACCTTTTGCGATTAGTTAATCGCGGAGGTCCTAATCGCGATTTCGATTAATTCACGATTAATTGTGCAGCCCTAGTGTGTGTGTGTGTGTGTGTGTGCGCCCCCCTCACCTTGGTCTTGATAATGAACGTGCGGTACCCCCCGATGGCGATCTGCTTCTTCATGACGCTGAAGTTGTTGTAGCGGCAGAGCATCAGCCCGGCGCTGTGCGCGCGCAGGGAGAAGTCCACGTCCTCGCACGTGAACCGGTCCTGGTTGTACTGCAGGTCCTGGCTCAGGTCCACGTTGAGAAGCAGGAAGTCGTGGAGGTGGCCCCTGGAGAAGGGCTCCCGGTGTCGGGCCCCCGGACCCCCCGGACCCCCCTGACCCGGGCCGGATGACCCCGGGCGGCCCCCGGCGGAGGCGCGGCTGCTCCACTTGCGGATGCCGCACAGGCCGTAGTGGGAGAGCTGGGGACACGCCTCCATGTGCTGCAGGACCTGCTTCAGAGACACGCTGCGCTCCACTGGGCCGGAGCTGCTGGGACAGACAGAACGCACGCTTGTGTGAAATAGTGTTCCTCTGTGTGTGTGTGTGTGTTGTGTGTTTGTGAAATAGTGTTCCTCTGTGTGTGTGTGTGTGTGTGTGTTGTGTGTTTGTGAAATAGTGTTCCTCTGTGTGTGTGTGTGTGTGTGTGTGTGGGGGGGGGTGTTTGTGAAACAGCGTTCCTCTGTGTGTGTGTGTGTGTGTGTTGTGTGTTTGTGAAATAGTGTTCCTCTGTGTGTGTGTGTGTGTGTTGTGTGTTTGTGAAATAGTGTTCCTCTGTGTGTGTGTGTGTTGGGGGGGGGGGGGGGGGGGTGTTTGTGAAACAGCGTTCCTCTGTGTGTGTGTGTGAGTGTGTTGTGTGTTGGTGAAACAGCGTTCCTCTGTGTGGGTGTGTGTGTGTGTGTGTTGTGTGTTGGTGAAACAGCATTCCTGTGTGTGTGTGTGTGTGTGTGTGTGTGTGTGTGTGTGTACCTGTGTGTGTCTAGATCCACCACATTCCACATGACGCAGGAATCGTCGGCGAGAATGATGAAAGGCCACACCTCCCCCGACGAGGCCCCGCCCTCCGCCCGCCTACTCCGCTCCAGCTCCAGGTTGTGATAGGACAGCTCCTTGATCAGGAAGTGGGCTGCACCTATGGGGAACCAAGCAAGAGGCTTTGATTATGATTGGCTGAGACGTTGTAAAACCATGATAAACTAACACCTCTGACGCTGAAACCGTTTGATGTTCCATATCACCGTAGCAACTGTAGTTATAGTTTCGCAATGTTGCTAGCGTAGCCTGGCGACCATTTCATAACCAGAGAACTACTTGTTTGGGCGGAAGAATGATTTTGTTATTATTAAAATATTACTTTCTGTTGATGTTTGTTTATTTTTAACCGATAAATAAAAAAATGAATAAATTTGTTTATTTATCCACCGATAAATCATAGATTTACCACATCGTTTCCCCTCAACAACAACACACACAACAGCAGCTAGACAGAAATAATCATCAGCTGTTCATATCAGCCCTGTTTTGCACATCGGACCGATACCGATATATTAAAAAATGATTAACATCGTCCGATACCGATATGATTGCCGATATATCGCGCATCCCTAGTACCAATGCTTGCAGAGGCCAGCAGCAGTACGATGTGAAGTATATATATATAATAATAGTAATAATAATAATATGTGACAGCGGCTGGTGATTTGGTCCGCAACTCGGCAAACCCCGAAATGCGCTAGAGGGCAAAATACATAAAAAAACGTTTTTTTTCGTTTTTTGTTTTTTTGTGTATTACCAGAGTTGAAGTTGTGAAGTACCTACTTACTATAACAGACAACAGTTTTAGGTTCACGAAATACGTTTAATTAGTCTGCAAACTAAGCTCGTTTTTAGCTGATTTCGAGCCGGGCTTGGGGGCGGGCAGATCGATTAGCATGATTTGGTTTCATTGGCTATTGCTTCCGGCTATTGCTTCCGGGTTCTCCGCCCCCCACCTTTCCCAAACAACACGCCGGCATTCAGTCCCAAGTTTAACCATGGATGCTACAGCTTTTGCTAAAGAGAAGACGGGGATGGCATCCAGGACATGGAAAGAGTTTGAAGAGCAGCTAAAACTCCAGCAGAGCAGGACTCGTTCGTACACGGAGTTTATTCTTGATGACCTGTGATGCAGAGATGACTGTATCAACAAAGCATGCTGCTACCAAGCGACGAACGACGGCCCAGATTCACACCACCGCCAAGCATTCTGCTTTGCTTTGGGGTAAGCTGATCTTTATACTATCTGTGCTGTTTACATTACATTAACGTTAGTCGTTTAGCAGTAGCTCCTTTCTAAACAAGTGACTAAGTCTAGCTAGCATAAGGCACTAGCACTAACTAACAAAGGCTAGCTAGCTAACGTTAGCCAACATGCTAGTTAGCTGAGCTAGCCCTTTGTTCCTAAACTAGCCAGCTACCTAGCACAGGGACATGGCTATAGCTAGTGAGCTATCCCTTTGTTCCTAAACTAGCCAGCTGTCTAGCACAGGGACATGGCTATAGCTAGTGAGCTATCCCTTTGTTCCTAAACTAGCCAGCTACCTAGCACAGGGACATGGCTATAGCTAGTGAGCTATCCCTTTGTTCCTAAACTAGCCAGCAAGGCAGCTAATATCTAGCTAGGTAGCTGAGAGAAACAGAATGAGAGAGCATGAGAGGTATAGTAGTCTCAGTCTGACACCTTTGTTTTTTGTTTTGGTTACAGGATGAGCAAAAAGGTGAGGATTTGCAGCTCTCCCTTGGCCCCTCCATACCAGCCTGCAAGAAGATCACTATGCACTACAGCTCTGATTTTGCACAACAGGTGAGAATACGTTCATCCTATCATGCATTATCTAGTCTATTTAATCCACACATTCTGGTACTATTTTATCTATATGGATTGCCAGTACTGTGGGCAATAGTTTAATGTACTTTCTTCCTTCTATTCTATTGCAGTTTTGATACTGAGAGACCTGGCATGGTTGTGGCCAGAGAACACCGTGATGCACCGGCCCCCGAGAGAAGGTCTTCTTGTGCAAGCCCCACCCGGACTGGACATGGCCAGACAGACGTATCTCTTTGACAAGATCAGAGAGTTCTGTTCTGATGAGGGACGAGACGTCACATGTCCCCCGCCAAACTCCACAGCAGCTCAGAACAAGACTGTCCGCTTGTAGATTCACTGCAGATCATCAGGACGGACAGCACTGCAGGAGAAAGGCCACAGCCTTTCCTGTTTTCCTGTTTGTATACTGAAGCGTTGCTTGTTCTCTTGCACAGACTTGCCCACACGTGCACAGACTGCATTGTTAGAATATTGAATACTGAGCTGAGTACTGTTGTTATTACCTTGAGTATTGAGCTGGGGACTGTTATTACTTTGTTGTACACTTGATCACAATGAACACTATGCACCTTGTCTATAAAACAGACAACTGACTGTACACTTTAACACTTAGACAGTTGCCTTTTTTTGTACACTTAACTACTTATGCTTGTACTTTATATTATGTATGTGACAATAAAGAACGTTAAATTTGAACTTCATCTTATATTGTTCTTAACTGCATTCACAACACAAGATTAATACTGACTCAGAGTGTGGGGTCAATAGTGAGAGAGCACCTCACTTGGCAGCCACTCTCAGGTAATACCCCAAGTTGACAGCCACTCTGACAGATAATGACAGATCGTCCAGTGGGGGAGTGGCTGGGGGAGGGGTTACCAGGCTATTGTTCACGCCCATTACCTGGCAGTCAGAGGTGTGGAAAAGTTGGAGAACTTTGGAGGGAGATTTCTCAGCTAAGTTGATTTGGCAGTACTAGCATTCAAATAAGCATATCTTCTTCAAATATGTTCAGAATTCAATGTATGAGACCTCATTTGAAAGCTTGCAATCTGCACTTTCATAATCTGTAAAAAACTGAAAAATGAAAAAGCCTAGTTGAGGACCAAATTACCAGCGGCGGTCACATATATATAATAATAGTATTAGTAACAGCAGCTCGTACCGATGCCCGCCCCGTTGAAGACAGTGGGCAGGACCAGCAGGATGTGATTGGGCCAGTACTTCTTGTAGACGGCCATCTCGTACTCCTTAATGACCAGGATGTGGAGATGGGCGGCGGCGTCCATGGCGTGGTACAGGTTGAACAGGCCGTGCTCGTGACGACCGGTCGTCGGCGTGAAGATGGGACTCTTGATGCAGTTGGGGTTCTGGGGGTAGGGGACACAACGGCCGTGTGGTGAAACGCGGTACTGCATTCTGGGAACGCCGGAGGTCATGGGGCTTTTAGACGACTTGAGACAAACAATTTGATACAGGACGGTTCACTTCCTGTCGACGCTGTTTGTTGCGATTTGTGTCAGGACGAGCGCCGAGGGCGGGGCCAGGCTTACCCAATCGGAGGCGAGGGGCAGCCTCATGCTCTCGAGCTGGCCTCCTGGTTGGCTGAAGCTGAAGTGGTGCTCCTTGGACTTGGGGATGATGAAGTAGAGCTGGATCTCCTCGCCCAGGAACAGGTGGGAGAAGGTGAAGGCGTGGAGCGTCGACTCGTACATCTGAACACACACACACACACACACACACACACACACACAGAAGCATACACAGACAGGGATATTATAGTGTGTGCACGCGTGTGTGTGTGTGTGTGTGTGTGAGAGAGAAAGACTGAATGAGTGTTTTGGGGTTTTCTGTGTGTGAATGTGTGTGTTTCTGTGCATGTGTGTGTGTGTGTGTGTGTGTGTGTGTGTGTGTGTGTACCGACCTGGTATCTGGGATTGAAGCCCATGTACTGGTGGCACTGCTCACAGTGGTGGTAGGTGTTGTACGCTGCGTATTTCGACAGCTTGATCCTCGCCGTGCGCCGGCGTAGATAAACGTCCTCCTGGCGTCTGGGGTTTCCTGAGGGAGAGAGCAGGGGCGGGTCAGCACACTGTGAGATCATCACAACCACGGGAAACCACAAAAAAAAAAAACGGAAAATCTCAGAAACAGCAATAGTGAGTTTGGCGCCACCTGGTGGCCAACGCCTCCACAAAGATGAATAGAAAGTTGATTCATCAACAGTGCTGTACTAGTAATCTTCACAAGACGCCTCTCTGCTCCTCACGATAAAGAGATTGAAGTCATCGTCATTATCAGAAGTGTTTATTTCAGAACCCAGATAGCAAGCGGATGTGTAATGATTCTGGGCCATATATGGGCCGGAACTAACCCAGCAAACACGCAACGTCAGGGAGACGTTCAGATCATGTCTTAATAACGTCCGTCGGTCCAGAACCCCATTTGTACGTCTGCTGGACCCCTCAATATTCAAACGTCTGGCTTGGACCCCTCTAAGACGTCTGTGGACGTGCAGAACGGGTTCAATATCTGAACGTAAAAAAAAAAACATTCACTCTGGCTCCTAATTGGATGTCTTTGGACGTCCGAAAAAGTCAAAAAAGACATCTAAAAGACGTCTTTTAGACGTGTCTTTGCTCAGTGGAAAGCCACAAGGGCCAGATCTGGCCTGTATTTGGCCCAGATCTGGCCTGTATATGGCCCAGATCTGGCCTGTATATGGCCCAGATCCGCTTGCTATCTGGGAAGGCTGTGGTGTTCGTGTGTTTGGGGCGCCGCCCCCCCGCTGACAGGCCCCTCCCCCTACCGTCGGCGCCGGGCGTGTAGTCGGGGGAGTAGACGGAGCTGATGTCGTCGTGTTTGGGGTCGTGGATGGTGTAGTCGAAGGGCATGCCTCGCAGGAGGTCGAGGTCGGGCCAGGCGGCTCGGGCAGGGTGGTACTGCACACACTCCGTCTGGGCGTCTGGGTGGACACACACACGCACGCACGCACACACACACACACACACACACACACACACACACACACACACACACACACACACACACACACACACACACACACACACACACACACACACAGTTAGCTCTAGGGTCAAGTTCTAGGGCCCTATCTTGGGTGCATTCACACCTGTACTTAGAGATTTAGAGGTACACATGTTAACGCCAGGTGTGAACAGGGCCTAGGTTCTAGCGCTGGTAGGTTCTAGGTTCCAGTTCTACGTGGGTTCTAGGTTCTAGCGGGGGGGACCTACTATAGTTGATGTCCTCCTCGTCATAGATGTCCACCTCCATCAGTCTGATGAGCATACGGGATAGGATGCCCAGGAACTGAAGATACGCGCCCGTCTTCCCCACCTGGACAACAACCACCATCACTTTAGATTAACCACCATCACTTTAGATTAACCACCATCACTTTAGATTAACCAGCATAACTTTAGATTAACCAGCATAACTTTAGATTAACCACCATAATTTTAGATTAACCAGCATAACTTTAGATTAACCACCATAACTTTAGATTAACCAGCATAACTTTAGATTAACCACCATAACTTTAGATTAACCACCATAACTTTAGATTAACCAGCATCACTTTAGATTAACCACCATAACTTTAGATTAACCACCATAACTTTAGATTAACCAGCATCACTTTAGATTAACCACCATCACTTTAGATTAACCACCATTACTTTAGATTAACCATCATAACTTTAGATTAACCAGCATCACTTTAGATTAACCACCATTACTTTAGATTAACCACCATAACTTCAGATTAACCAGCATAACTTTAGATTGCTGTTCTTCCACTTTGCCTTCAGCACTAGATGATGCTCTTAGTCACTTGTTTTAGAGAGAAGATGCACTTGTGAGTTCTGGTGAGTAGTAGTACATTGGCTCTTCCTACGTTAAATGCAATTATTGTTAGTCGCTTTGGATAAAAGCGTCTGCTAAATGACTGTAATGTAATGTCATGTAATGTCACGTAATGTAACCAGCGTACAGCATACTGGACAATATACACAACTCACAGTGTGTGTGTGCTTTTGGGTGTGTGTGTGTGTGTGTGTCTCTCTCAAGTTGACTCCTCTCTCTGTGTCTCTCTCTAATTGTGTGTTTGTGTGTCTCTCTCTCTCTCTCAAGTGTATGTAACTCTCTCTAAGTGTGTGTGTGTTTCTCTCTCTCTCTCTCTGTCTCTAATTGTATGTGTGTGTGTGTGTGTGTGTGTATGTGTGTATGTGCATGCGTGTGTGTATGTGTGTGTGTGTGTATGTATGTGTGTGTTTGTATGTTTGTGTGCGTGTGTGTGTGTGTGTGTGTGTGTGTATGTGTGTGCGCTATACAAATAAAGCTTTGATTGATTGATTGATTGATTGATTGATGTGTGTGTGTGTGTGTGCATGCGTGTGTGTGTGTGTGTGTGCATGCGTGTGTGTGTGTGTATGTGTGTGTGTGTGTGTGTGTGCATGTGTGTGTGTGTGTGTGCTAGCCCACCTGGGGGGGGCCGCTGAGCAGCAGTCTGCGGGGGTGGTAGTTGTCACTGCGTCCCTCGGCGGGGCGGTTGCTGCTGTCCATGTGATGTGGGCGTGGCCGGGTCCACTGGCGGTAGTACAGGGACTGCTCCGTGCACGTCATCATCTTACTGAGCAGCGGCCTGGAGGTCAGGGGTCACCAGTAAATATTAGGGCTGGGTATCGAGTCGAATTTCAAGAATCGATTCGATTCCGATTCACAAGGTTCAGAATCGATTTGAATCGATCGATCATTGAATGAATGAACTATTCATTCCTTCATTTATTCATTCATTCATTAAATAAAAGATCGATTTTGGGATTCATGAGATTCATGGGCCAGGTGTGGTCTAGTGTGTGGGCCAGGTGTGGTCTAGTGTGAGGGCCAGGTGTGGTCTAGTGTGTGGGCCAGGTGTGGTCTAGTGTGTGGGCCAGGTGTGGTCTAGTGTGAGGGCCAGGTGTGGTCTAGTGTGAGGGCCAGGTGTGGTCTAGTGTGAGGGCCAGGTGTGGTCTAGTGTGAGGGCCAGGTGTGGTCTAGTGTGTGGTCCAGGTGTGGTCTAGTGTGTGGGCCAGGTGTGGTCTAGTGTGTGGTCCAGGTGAGGTCTAGTGTGTGGGCCAGGTGTGGTCTAGTGTGAGGGCCAGGTGTGGTCTAGTGTGTGGGCCAGGTGTGGTCTAGTGTGAGGGCCAGGTGTGGGTCAGGTGTGGTCCAGGTGTGGTCTAGTGTGTGGGCCAGGTGTGGTCTAGTGTGTGGTCCAGGTGTGGTCTAGTGTGTGGGCCAGGTGTGGTCTAGTGTGTGGGCCAGGTGTGGTCTAGTGTGTGGGCCAGGTGTGGTCTAGTGTGTGGGCCAGGTGTGGTCTAGTGTGTGGGCCAGGTGTGGTCCAGGTGTGGGCCAGGTGAGGGCCAGGTGTGGTCTAGTGTGTGGGCCAGGTGTGGTCTAGTGTGTGGGCCAGGTGTGGTCCAGGTGTGGTCTAGTGTGAGGGCCAGGTGTGGTCTAGTGTGAGGGCCAGGTGTGGTCTAGTGTGTGGGCCAGGTGTGGTCTAGTGTGTGGTCCAGGTGTGGTCTAGTGTGTGGGCCAGGTGAGGGCCAGGTGTGGTCTAGTGTGTGGGCCAGGTGTGGTCTAGTGTGTGGTCCAGGTGTGGTCTAGTGTGTGGGCCAGGTGTGGGCCAGGTGAGGGCCAGGTGTGGTCCAGGTGTGGTCTAGTGTGTGGGCCAGGTGTGGTCTAGTGTGTGGGCCAGGTGTGGTCTAGTGTGTGGTCCAGGTGTGGTCTAGTGTGTGGGCCAGGTGAGGGCCAGGTGTGGTCTAGTGTGTGGGCCAGGTGTGGTCTAGTGTGTGGTCCAGGTGTGGTCTAGGGTGTGGGCCAGGTGAGGGCCAGGTGTGGTCCAGGTGCGGTCTAGTCACCTGAAGCTGCTAGCCCAGGCCACGGAGAGGTGAGGCAGGAAGGAGGTGCAGCGCGGAAGACCGCTCCCGTCACTCGCCGTCATGATGTCATAGAGGGCGCGGGGGAGGAGCACGGAGGGGGGCCGGCTCACGCCCCGCGCCCAGGAGCAGCTCTGGTGGGGGGAGGGGGCGCGGGGGGAGGAGGAGTCAGAGGAGGTGGACTTGCAGGTCCGCCGTTGGGACTGGGAGGGGTCCGGGGGCGCGTGGGGGTCCAGGACCCTGACCCTGGGGGGCGCGGGGGGGTTTGGGGGGCTGGTCTGGGCCTGGCTGGGGTCTGGGGAGGGTCAGGGTCCTGGTCATGGAGAGTGGTGTTCTGACAGATGAACCGACGACAGACGGGACAATCGTCGCTCTCTGATGGAATCTTTCCAACAACTCACTAATGCGTCTCTCACGCACAGAGAGCTCCGGACCTCGCCTCAAGTGGGGCTTGGGCGATCGTGGAACATCTGGCTTAGTCCGACGTACTTTTTGCAACAACTCACGACAGAGTTGCTCACCCAGAGTGAGCTCCGGACCTTGCCTCAAATGGGGCTTGGGCAATCGTCCTTTTAGCGCCACACCACTAGATGCCACGGGGATGGATGGGCTAGTGGGGCTGTCTCTCAGAGAGTGGGAAGTGGAAGTGGAAGTCGCCCCTTGAGTGACTTCTTCACAACTCTTACGAATGAGCCTCTGACGCCGAGAGCGGTCCAGATCTCGTCTCCAGTGGGGCTCAGGTGATCGTGGAACATCCGGGTGAGATTGTCCCTTAACCACCACACCACTTGACGCCATGGGGGTGGAAAAGGCGCTAGTGGGGCTATCTGCTCTACTGGTCCTTCTCATGGAGAGTGGTGTTCTGACAGATGGACAGCTGACAGACAGGTCTGTGTCAGATGGACTGCTGATGGACGGTGGTGTGTCAGATTCGCCATTTGAACTTTCGCCCTCGTGTGTCGGGAAGGGCTCGGCGACGCCGCCAGGTGGCACGGGGGCGGAGCCTCTACTCGTCTCAGACGCCGGGTCTTGTCCACAGCCCCCCGGATCATAGGAGTCAGAATGTGAATCCTCTTGTCCTGAACAGTCACAATGGCTCGCATGTGCACATATCTTCATATGTGCTTCCAAACGGGAAAGGAAGCTTTCGCACTGGGCTATCATACTTTCCAGCTTGGCCCTTTTGAGGTACAATAAAATACAAAAAACTAAAATGACTTTTGATGATTTCAGTACACTTGTACAATCAAAATGCATCATACCGCACATTTTACACATAAACACACACATCTCACACAAACAAACACACACACACACACACACTGTTGGATACACTGAAAAAACATTCTGAACTTACCGATGAATGTCTTTACGGTTTCCATCCTAATTCATAAAGGAAATACAAGATGGATGTTGAGGTCATTAAGGTTTCACAAAGACAGAGCAGCTTCTGTATTTGTTTGAATTGTAAATGGTTAAAGTTTATGACACGCAGGTCGCAGTACTTCAGAGTGTGTGTGTATAGGTGTGTGTGTGTGTGTGTATGTGTAGGTGTGTGTGTGTGTGTGTAGGTGTGTGTGTGTGTGTGTTAGGGCTGCACGATTATGACAAAAGATAATAATTGCGATTATTTGCTTCAAAATGCTAATTGCGATTAATAATTGCGATTAATAATTGCGATTAATAATTGTGATTAATATTTAATATATAATATTAATATATTATAACCAAAATGCTCCCAAATCACGGACGTTGATCCCTTTCTTGCTACTAACTCACTGACCTCGTTTTCGCTCATTTTCTCACTACTCACGGCTGCAGGTACTCTTGTGACACTTGTCTTGACCTACTGCTATCTGTCTTCTCAGTGAAATTGCTGCGCACAGCGCACTCAGCGGGAACGCATGTGATTGGTCAGACAGCATAAGCGCCTGTGATTCGTCCGTGTAGTCCTAGCACGCTCAATTCAAAGCAAAATTATTAATCACATTAATTGCGGCCTTTTGCGATTAGTTAATCATGGACGTCGATTTCGATTAATTCACGATTAATTGTGCAGCCCTAGTGTGTGTGTGTGTAGGTGTGTGTGTGTGTGTGTGTAGGTGTGTGTGGGTGTGTGTGTGTGTGTACCTGGGCAGGGACTCTCCCAGGGGGTCGGGTCCAGAGAGGATGAGGATGCAGGGAAGGGCCTCCAGCTCCAGGTAGGTACGAGGAACCCAGTCTACATCCTGGACCTTCAGCCACCCCTGGACACACACACACACACACACACACACACACACACAACACAGTAGGGATGTTAATAGTTATTCGACTATTGATTAATTGCCAATAAGAATTTACTCGAGTAAGATTTACTCGATTAATTGCTTGTTAATGGACCAGAACTTTTTTGGGGGGAAGTAAACGTTATCAACGGGAGTTGAGTGAAATGTAATCCTGATTTAAGGTCTGACTGCACATGAGGGCCACGCCATGTAGTGAAGGATAATTGGGGGTCAGAATAGTCAGAAAAGCCTGCTGGCTCGCATACTGCAAAATACGACCAGATGTAGTAGGACATCCTGGTATTTTTGCCATTCTGCATGTGGCATACTATGTATTGGGACATACTACTTCCTGTTTTGGCATACTATATAGTAGTAACGTGAGCAGGCGTCACCTGTCCAGACGTAGGTGCTGTAGAGGGCGCCGTAGAGCAGCGAGAAGGTCAGAACCTGACCCAGAAGATGCTCCTGTTTCACCATGAAGTTCCACAGGATCATACTCACACACACCAGGAACTACACACACACACACACACACACACACACACAGAGGTCAGAGACGATCAATCTTGGTGCGGTCCCAGTCTAATGCTAACGTGTGTGTATGTTTGAGTGCGTGTGTATTTATGTATGTTTGAGTGTGTGTGTGTGTTTGTGTCTGTGTGTGTGTGTGTACCTGAGCCAGGAAGAGGTTCATAGTGAGCAGGTGAGGGAGTTTCCTGAACTTCTTGCTGAGCAGCATCACTGCTATGGTCCACACCTGGAAGATGGGAGGAGGAGGAGGAGGAGGAGGGAGAGAAGAGGAGGCAGAGGAGGAGGAGGGGGAGGAGGGGGAGGAGGAGGAGGGAGGGGGGGGTGGGTGGGTGATGGAGGGAATAACTTGTTAAATTAATCTGTGTTCCTGTGTTAAATCTAGCCATTATATAGCCATGGCACAGTGAGATTATAAACCATTCTATAGCCATGGCACAGTGAGATTATAAACCATTCTATAGCCATGGCACAGTGAGATTATAAACCATTCTATAGCCATGGCACAGTGAGATTATAAACCATTCTATAGCCATGGCACAGTGAGATTATAAACCATTCTATAGCATGGCACAGTGAGATTATAAACCATTCTATAGCCATGGCACAGTGAGATTATAAACCATTCTATAGCCATGGCACAGTGAGATTATAAACCATTCTATAGCATGGCACAGTGAGATTATAAACCATTCTATAGCATGGCACAGTGGGATTACAAACACAAGAGCTGCCAATCCTCTCTAATCTAACCTCTAATCTGCATTCCTACCCTGCAGTGATCTGACAACTGACTTGGGACACTTAACACACACACACACACTCACACACACACACACACACACTCGCACACGCACACACAGGTGTACCAGAGCGATGAGGCTGACGATGCTGATGTTGAAGCTGACGTTCTGCAGCTCGCTGACCAGGGGGCCGGGGTCCATCAGAGGGATGGTCAGGAGCCAGGCGGACATGTACAGGATGGGGGCGGAGAGGAAGGTGCTGATCACCATACCTGAGGTCACCTGAGAGGGGAGAGGAGGAGGAGGAGAGGAGAGAGGAGGAGGAGACAAGAGAACAGGAGAGGAGAGGAGAGAACAAACAACAAATCGATCAGAGATATTTGTACCACGATAGAGGGGAGAAGGGACAAAAAAACGGACAGAAATTGCCGCAGCCCCCGAAATGTAGGCTAGTCTTGTACGTAGTGACCCCCGCAAGATCCCAGTCTGTGAAATCTTATCATCTGCGACTAAAAACTCAACACATTAGTCTTTAGATGTGTGCCCCATAGTCTTAAAGCATTTTCAGTCTTCTAGCATTACTAACCTGCCAAACAGCCACAGACCCAGACTCACAGTTTGGCAGTGATGAGCAGGATGAGGGCCACCCCTGTGTCCCTGGTGAGCTTCCGTAGCTGGCCCACCATGGACAGGCCCAGGTAGAAGAGGGCCGCGCCACGAACTCAGCGATCACCTCCGGGATACGCTGACCCAGCAGGAAGTGGGAGATGATGCCCACCAGCACCATGAAGACGATGGGGTTCTTCATCACCTGGGACACACACACACACACACACAGATACACACACACACACACACACAGATACACACACACACAGATACACACACACACACATACACGCACACACAGATACACACACACACAGATACACACACACACAGATACACACAAATACACGCACACAGATACACACACACACACACACATACACACAGATACACACACACACAGATACACGCACACACACACACAGATACCCACACACACAGATACACACACAAATACAGATACACACACACAGATACACACACACAGATACACACACACAGATACACACACACACACAATGTAATTTTATTTATATAGCTTTATGAAATATGAAATATTTATTTATTTGATCTGCTGACTCCAAAAGACTGAACTGGCTGAGAATGAAACATTTAAGTTAGCAAAATATCTAGATAAGTCTTGGAACGCAAGGAAGAGAGCATTGTACCAATAGAGATTCAGGGTTCACTGTCTGCATGTATGTATCTATATATTGTATAATTTATTTATTCATCTCCTTTTTGTTCATTTGAGCTTGACCAGCAAAACTGGAAACATATTTTGCATGTAAATAGATGACTTATGTACAGAAAATAAAAAAGTAAGTCGTAAAGGTGTCTTATAATCCCATATGGGATGGGCCGACAGTAGGCATGACACTTAAATAAAAAAAATATTAATTAATTCATATATAGCACCATTCATACAAATCAATATAGCACATAGTACTTTAAATAAAAGGAGAAAGATAAAAATTATAAAACATAACACACACACACACACACACGAGGAAGAGGGAATTTAACGCCTTTAAATATAACTGTTTACTTCAACTCGCCGGTCACTGGCTCCCTGGAGGAATTTAGCCTGGCTGCAATAACGTTATCGCGAACGGAATGAATACCATCTACTAGCAAACAAAACATGTTCAGTTATATTTAACCTGTTAAAACTAAGATGCCTGGATGAAAAAATAATTTCTCCAATGGATATATTTGACAAAAACAGGTTAATATGCAAGCCGGCTTTCATTGCTAAATCAAAGCGGGGAGAGCCGAGAGAGCCGGGAACGTGCGTCTACATTTCACATAAAGGTGAACTTTTTCGTGGACGCGCGTCGGACAGAAAAGCTCAACTGCGCAAGTACAAAAGTCACCGGAAGTCCAGAAAAGCACAACTGCGCAAGTACAAAAGTCAACGGAAATAGTCAAATGACTACAAATTTGCCAAGATGGCGCGGTTCAATAGGGCTTCATTGTTGATAGCGGTCAGTGAATGGAGTGACTGTATCCAGTTCTATTAATACATCCATGAGCTACACACATGACGATTGGGCAAATTAATAATCTAACTTGCTCCCTTGTGTTCTTACAACTTGGAGACGCATCACCTCCATGCGCTGTTTTGCGCACAGCTAATTCTACCAAAGCGGCATGTGAGCATTGGGATGACGTGTTTTTAGGCCCACATTCCTCGCATGCCTGCTACATGACAATCATAAGACAATATGAGGATATATGATGATGTACAATATAGCCTAATGTAGCCTACAGTTGCCTCAAGTAGGACATTTCCATTCACCGCTCAACATCATTGTAATTGCGGCTTGCCTCAGTGGTCATTCGGGTTTACATAAAAGCCTAATCAAATATAGGCTATAAATACATTAACGAATGAATAGGTGGATAATTAAACATACGAATAATTAACTAAATAAATGATCAACTGAATAAATATACTTCAACGCCGTATCAACAATTTGTTTGTTTGGTGCGGTATAGGCCTTATAGTTGTGGGCTATCGACATACGGAATCATTACTATGATAAGCTATAGGCTCGTGTCGTGTTGTGTTATCAACGTAATGTGGCTTTTATTCATAGGCTACTGCTCGTGATGCTTCTCGGGATAGCCTATAAATGAATATAGGTCTACAACATAACATTATATTATGACACAAATGGGTCAATTCAGACACATCCAAAGCAATGCCGACATTATTTCGTGATTAGGCTACGGTGGCGATTGATTCCGTTTAAACTGTGTGACACATTGGAGGGTTTCTTGCAGCGACCGATGTATTTATTATTCAATATGTCATGTGTTTCGCAGACTTTCCCGAGTTTCATCCCTCTGCCATCGGAGTCGCGTTTTCCCCTTTCTCCAGAAACGTGCTTATCGTAGTTAAAGGAGGGTCGAAGTGTGCGTAGAGTTACGCACACCTTCCGCCAACTTATCGCTCAGCTCGTTTTTTATAAATACCGAAAGTTGCGTAGAAAGTTGCTCAGCATGGGTTACGCACGCTTTTGTACTTACGCAACGTTTATAAATGAGGCCCCTGGTCTCTGTGTGCTGCTGCCAGGGGTCGGCTCACCATTCCGAAATACCGCCATTCCGAAGATTGACTTCATTCGGAGTGGCGGACCTTTTCACTGCTCAAAAAGGTGTCGCCATTCCGAAAGGATATGATGTAGGCCATTCCGAAAGGATATGATGTAGGCCATTCCGAACGTCCCTTTCCAAAAGTATTTTTTTCAAGTCCATTATCTCTGCGATGCCTGCACCAAATTCCAACTTCCTATATAGCCTACCAAATTAACGGCAAGAACATGCTCTAAAACATGGGATAATCCATTATTTTCTAAAGTAAAACCTGGGAAGTGGTCTCATACAAATCCTGTGTTGAACTGAATGTTCATTCTAACTTGCTGATTGTTAGTTGCAGAATCACTAACCATTTTCCACTCCATATCAGTAATAATAATAATAATAATAATAGTAATAATAATAATATTACTGATACAGGCAAATAATATTAGTATCAGATTACCGCTTCCCTTTTTTTTTTTTTTTTTACAGATTTTACTTAAGAAAATAATGGATGATTCCAAGTTGTAGAGCATGTTCTTGCATGTTAATTTGGTATAGGATGTTGAGATTTCGGAATGGCGACTTTTGGAGCTTTTCGGAATAGCGAACCGTCGGAATGGCCAGGTGTCCCTGCTGCCAAGCTAAGGTCCTAGCTGGACTCCACTCCCCTGAGGGATGTCACAACTATTAGAAACATTTTATTTTAAAGAAGTACAGTACTTGATCTCCGAAGCCGGGGTTCAGCCTGGCAGTTCGGGGGTGGAGTGGTTGCCTGTAGGGTCACCAATGAGTGGTACAAGTCGGCCTGAAAGCACAGCAGGGCCGGGAGGCCTGTCAGAAGGGAATTCAGGGAGACATTTTTGGCGTCCCTGGGTGGGTTTGTGGTGGAAGAGAGAGAAAGTAGCCTGCGATCACTTTGATTATAAGTTTATATTAGTTTAATATCTTCCCTACAACCACAGGATTGATACAAACATAAATAATGTTTGTGTTTAACGTCGTAAAGTATTCCCGCTGACATCCGAGCTTGGGTGAATGTGTAACTGTCGCACAAATGGAAATGGTGCCCAGCGAAGAGAACCAGCTCGTACCCAAAGAGATAGAGAATGCAGCGGAGGAGCCCCGGGTGCTGTGTATAGTCCAGGACACCACCAACGCTAAGACGGTCAACGAGAGGCTCACCCTCAACCTGCCGGCCTCCACCTCCCTCTCCAAACTGTTCCAGGACGTGGCCCACAAGGCGGGTTACGTGAGCGGCACCTTCCACCTGGCATGGGGCGACGCAGCAAACCTGGCACCGCTGGACCACACCAGTGAGATGTCCCTCTCTGACTCCGGGTTCGAGGCTGGGAAGAGGAACTTTCTCCAGCTCACAGACAAGGATGGAGAGCAGCCTCAGATCGCATCGGATGAGTCCGGTACAGCAGATAGCAGCGGGCTGGATGACAGCTCCCAGGAGCGTCTGATCGGCCCCCTGCCCAGAGACGGTGCGGTGGGCTACAGCAGTGACTACAGCAGCCCCTCCTACTCCTACTCCTCCATACTCAACAAGTCTGAGACAGGATATGTGGGTTTGGTTAACCAGGCCATGACCTGCTATCTGAACAGCCTTCTGCAAACACTGTACATGACCCCGGAGTTCAGGAACGCGCTCTACAACTGGGAGTTCGAGGAGCCCGAGGAGGACCCGGTCACCAGCATCCCCTACCAGCTGCAGAGGCTGTTTGTGCTGCTGCAGACCAGTAAGAAGAGGGCCATCGAGACCACCGACGTGACGCGCAGCTTGCTTTTTGGATCGGAGCCGGTCATTCCAGCTGTTGTTGGGAGAAAGAGAAAGCCATCGAAGGCAAGCCACCAAAAAGATCAAGATCATAAGGCATTCAGGAGAGGGGAAACTTCCTGGAGTTAATTGTGGTCAGCGTGCAGCAGCTAATTTTGGTCTTTGTCATGCCGACAAACTGTCTAATGAAGATGTGGCCTTCAACTTCGCCACACTCTACAAAAGCGAGACAAAAGTGGAGCAGGACAAAATACTCCTTCGTCTGACTACTGTAAATAAGGTCAGTAGGCAACGAGTCTCCGACGAGGACAGGCAGAAGCCCAGGGATGTCTTAGATTTATTTAGTCTCTATAGCCTGTAGACTCAGTTAACATCCGTGCGCAACTTTACGCACAGGCAGCTGGCGAATTCACCGAGTCTGAGGAGATTCTCTGGGACAAATAACGTCTTTGAAACAAAATAGTATACATTGTTATCTATTTAGTTTTTTTTATTCTGAATTAATTATTTTTGCTGTCAAAAGTGTGCCCTTGGCTAGAGTGTAGACAAAATCCTACAATAGAATATTTTATAGGGGCAGAGGGGGCCGGTTGACCGCTGTCAATGTAGGCCTAGGCCCAGGATAGACGTATAGCCTAGAATGCCGATTTTCAGATAACAGAAAAAAAAACAACAACACAGAAACACTCATAAATATAGGAATAATAAAAAAAAAAGTGTGTTTAAAATCATGCCAATCAGCTGTCAGTCTTTTCCCAGCTGCACAACACACTGTCCCACAATTTAGGCATATGCCAAATGGCATTATTGGTGCTGCGTAAAAACTTCACTCAGACAAAAGACAAAGCCTACAATGATTTTCATATGCTAATTTGGTTATGTTGGTTCTTTATTTAGAATGTAGCGTTTGGGTTATCAGATGGTTACCACAGTGTGTAGCCCTGTACCAATATGATAAACTGGTAGAGAATACCAGACTGAATACTGACTACTAGCTTGTAGTGACTACTAGCTTGCTATTGACAGATTGTTAACTGAATAAACCACCTTTTTCTTAAATACTGCATAGGTGTTAGTAAAGACAGAGTTGACGCCATGGGGGTGGAAAAGGCGCTAGTGGGGCTATCTGCTCTACTGGTCCTTCTCATGGAGAGTGGTGTTCTGACAGATGGACAGCTGACAGACAGGTCTGTGTCAGATGGACTGCTGACAGACGGTGGTGTGTCAGATTCGCCATTTGAACTTCGTGTGTCGGGAAGGGCTCGGCGACGCCGCCAGGTGGCACGGGGGCGGAGCCTCTACTCGTCTCAGACGCCGGGTCTTGTCCACAGCCCCCCGGATCATAGGAGTCAGAATGTGAATCCTCTTGTCCTGAACAGTCACAATGGCTCGCATGTGCATGTATCTTCATCAGTGCTTCCAAACGGGAAAGGAAGCTTTCGCACTGGGCTATCAGCTTGGCCCTTTTGAGGTACAATAAAATACAAAAAACTAAAATGACTTTTGATGATTTCAGTACACTTGTACAATCAAAATGCATCATACCACACATTTTACACATAAACACACACATCTCACACAAACACACACACACACACACACTGTTGGATACACTGAAAAAACATTCTGAACTTACCGATGAATGTCTTTACGGTTTCCATCCTAATTCATAAAGGAAATACAAGATGGATGTTGAGGTCATTAAGGTTTCACAAAGACAGAGCAGCTTCTGTATTTGTTTGAATTGTAAATGGTTAAAGTTTATGACACGCAGGTCGCAGTACTTCAGAGTGTGTGTGTATAGGTGTGTGTGTGTGTATGTGTAGGTGTGTGTGTGTGTGTGTAGGTGTGTGTGTTTGTGTGTTAGGGCTGCACGATTATGACAAAAGATAATAATTGCGATTATTTGCTTCAAAATGCTAATTGCAATTAATAATTGCGATTAATAATTGTGATTAATATTTCATATATAATATTAATATATAATAACCAATATGCTCCCAAATCACAGACGTTGATCCCTTTCTTGCTACTAACTCACTGACCTCGTTTTCGCTCATTTTGTCACTACTCACGGCTGCAGGTACTCTTGTGACACTTGTCTTGACCTACTGCTATCTGTCTTCTCAGTGAAATTGCTGCGCACAGCGCACTCAGCGGGAACGCATGTGATTGGTCAGACAGCATAAGCGCCTGTGATTCGTCCGTGTAGTCCTAGCACGCTCAATTCAAAGCAAAATTATTAATCACATTAATTGCGGCCTTTTGCGATTAGTTAATCATGGACGTCGATTTCGATTAATTCACGATTAATTGTGCAGCCCTAGTGTGTGTGTGTGTAGGTGTGTGTGTGTGTGTGTACCTGGGCAGGGACTCTCCCAGGGGGTCGGGTCCATCGTCAGAACAAAAGAAGCAATTCATTGTCGAAGCCCAACGCAGGACAGACCTGTGGACAGACAGATGACAGAATACAGTTTTGTTACTTTCCTTCAAAATGGTCATGACCCATCGTGTGTCTCCACAGGTGAAGGCCAACGATGCCGACTTGGCCACCAACGGAGAGATCGACTACAGCCTCCACCAGGCCTCGGACACGGTCCAGAGGCTGCTGCGCATCGACCGCTCCACGGGCGTCATCTCCGTCAAGGGACTGGTCGACCGAGAGGAGGAGAACTTCCTCAAGTTCTTCGTGGTGGCCAAGGAGCGCGGGCCAAACTCCAAGAGCTCGAAGGTCCTGGTGACCATCATCGTCAAGGACCAGAACGACAACGCACCCGCCATCGAGATCCGCGGCATCGGCCTGGTGACCCACCAGAACGGCGTGGCCAACATCTCCGAGGACATGCCCATCGGCACCGCTGTGGCCCTGGTCCAGGTCTCGGACCGCGACGAGGGCGAGAACGCCGTGGTCACCTGCGTGGTTGCCGGCGACGTCCCGTTCCAGCTGCGGTCCGCCAGCGAGTCGGCCAACGACCGCAAGAGGAAGTACTTCCTGCATACCACCACATTGCTGGACTACGAGCGTGTCAAGGACTACCGGATCGAGATTGTGGCGGTGGACTCTGGCAACCCGGCTCTCTCCAGCACCAACTCCCTGAAGGTCCAGGTCACCGACATGAACGACAACGCCCCCGTCTTCTCCCCGGCCGTGTTCGAGGTGGACTTCGACTCCGCCCCCACCGACATCCTCTACCGGATGCCGGAGGAGCAGCCGCCCAACACGCTGATCGGCAGCCTGGCGGCGGACGAGGGCCTGCCCGACACGGGTCACCTGTACAAACTGGAGGTGGGCGCGCCCTACCTGCGCGTTGACGGCGTTCGTTAAGGTTAACAGTTATCAATTATTGAAATCCCTTGAAATTTGCAACCCTACAACACAACATATGACTCATTGTCTACATATACAAGCGTGTTCCGAATCGCATACTTCTACTTCTTACTACCAGTACCTACTACAGCTGCCCTTAGAAAGTACGTACTTTGCAAGCAGTAGGCATCCAATCGGGACATACTACCTTATCATAACATTGCGCCAACAAATTTGCCCATCCGTCGCTGTCCATAACGCGACATTCGTCTACAAGCCGTCACGACTCGCACATGTGACGCACGAGGAAGAGGGAATTTAACGCCTTTAAATACAACTGTTTACTTCAACTCGCCGGTCACTGGCTCCCTGGAGGAATTTAGCCTGGCTGCAATAACGTTATCGCGAACGGAATGAATACCATCTACTAGCAAACAAAACATGTTCAGTTATATTTACCTGTTAAAACTAAGATGCCAGGATCAAAAAATAATTTCTCCAATGGATATATTTGACAAAAACAGGTTAATATGCACGCCGGCTTTCATTGCTAAATCAAAGCGGGGAGAGCCGAGAGAGCCGGGAACGTGCGTCTACATTTCACATAAAGGTGAACTTTTTCGTGGACGCGCGTCGGACAGAGAAGCTCAACTGCGCAAGTACAAAAGTCACCGGAAGTCCAGAAAAGCACAACTGCGCAAGTACAAAAGTCAACGGAAATAGTCAAATGACTACAAATTTGCCAAGATGGCGCGGTTCAATAGGGCTTCATTTTTGATTGCGGTCAGTGAATGGAGTGACTGTATCCAGTTCTATTAATACATCCATGAGCTACACACATGACGATTGGGCAAATTAATAATCTAACTTGCTCCCTTGTGTTCTTACAACTTGGAGACGCATCACCTCCATGCGCTGTTTTGCGCACAGCTAATTCTACCAAAGCGGCATGTGAGCATTGGGATGACATGCGTTTTTAGGCCCACATTCCTCGCATGCCTGCTACATGACAATCATAAGACAATATGAGGATATATGATGATGTACAATATAGCCTAATGTAGCCTACAGTTGCCTCAAGTAGGACATTCCCATTCACCGCTCAACATCATTGTAATTGCGGCTTGCCTCAGTGGTCATTCGGGTTTACATAAAAGCCTAATCAAATATAGGCTATAAATACATAAATACATTAACAAATGAATAGGTGGATAATTAAACATACGAATAACTAAATAAATGATTAACTGAATAAATATACTTCAACGCCGTATCAACAATTTGTTTGGTGCGGTATAGGCCTTATAGTTGTGGGCTATCGACATACGGAATCATTACTATGATAAGCTATAGGCTTGTGTCGTATTGTGTTATCAACGTAATGTGGCTTTTATTCATTGGCTACTGCCCGTGATGCTCCTCGGGATAGCCTATAAATGAATAGGCCTACAACATAACATTATATTATGACACAAATGGGTCAATTCACAGACACTTCCAAAGCAATGCCAACATTATTTCGTGATTAGGCTACGGTGGCGATTGATTCCGTTTAAACTGTGTGACACATTGGAGGGTTTCTTGCAGCGACCGATGTATTTATTATTCAATATGTCATGTGTTTCGCAGACTTTCCCGAGTTTCATCCCCCTTTCTCCAGAAACGTGCTTATCGTAGTTAAAGGAGGGTCGAAGTGTGCGTAGAGTTACGCACACCTTCCGCCAACTTATCGCTCAGCTCGTTTTTTCTGAATACCGAAAGTTGCGTAGAAAGTTGCTCAGCATGGGTTACGCACGCTTTTGTACTTACGCAACGTTTATAAATGAGGCCCCTGGTCTCTGTGTGCTGCTGCCAGGGGTCGGCTCACCATTCCGAAATACCGCCATTCCGAAGATTGACTTCATTCGGAGTGGCGGACCTTTTCACTGCTCAAAAAGGTGTCGCCATTCCGAAAGGATATGATGTCGCCATTCCGAAAGATTATGATGTAGGCCATTCCGAACGTCCCTTTCCAAAAGTATTTTTTTCAAGTCCATTATCTCTGCGATGCCTGCACCAAATTCCAACTTCCTATATAGCCTACCAAATTAACGGCAAGAACATGCTCTAAAACATGGGATAATCCATTATTTTCTAAAGTAAAACCTGGGAAGTGGTCTCATACAAATCCTGTGTTGAACTGAATGTTCATTCTAACTTGCTGATTGTTAGTTGCAGAATCACTAACCATTTTCAACTCCATATCAGTAATAATAATAATAATAATAATAGTAATAATAATAATATTACTGATACAGGCAAATAATATTAGTATCAGATTACCGCTTCCCTTTTTTTTTTTTTTTTTTTACAGATTTTACTTAAGAAAATAATGGATGATTCCAAGTTGTAGAGCATGTTCTTGCATGTTAATTTGGTATAGGATGTTGAGATTTCGGAATGGCGACTTTTGGAGCTTTTCGGAATAGCGAACCGTCGGAATGGCCAGGTGTCCCTGCTGCCAAGCTAAGGTCCTAGCTGGACTCCACTCCCCTGAGGGATGTCACAACTATTAGAAACATTTTATTTTAAAGAAGTACAGTACTTGATCTCCGAAGCCGGGGTTCAGCCTGGCAGTTCGGGGGTGGAGTGGTTGCCTGTAGGGTCACCAATGAGTGGTACAAGTCGGCCTGAAAGCACAGCAGGGCCGGGAGGCCTGTCAGAAGGGAATTCAGGGAGACATTTTTGGCGTCCCTGGGTGGGTTTGTGGTGGAAGAGAGAGAAAGTAGCCTGCGATCACTTTGATTATAAGTTTATATTAGTTTAATATCTTCCCTACAACCACAGGATTGATACAAACATAAATAATGTTTGTGTTTAACGTCGTAAAGTATTCCCGCTGACATCCGAGCTTGGGTGAATGTGTAACTGTCGCACAAATGGAAATGGTGCCCAGCGAAGAGAACCAGCTCGTACCCAAAGAGATAGAGAATGCAGCGGAGGAGCCCCGGGTGCTGTGTATAGTCCAGGACACCACCAACGCTAAGACGGTCAACGAGAGGCTCACCCTCAACCTGCCGGCCTCCACCTCCCTCTCCAAACTGTTCCAGGACGTGGCCCACAAGGCGGGCTACGTGAGCGGCACCTTCCACCTGGCATGGGGCGACGCAGCAAACCTGGCACCGCTGGACCACACCAGTGAGATGTCCCTCTCTGACTCCGGGTTCGAGGCTGGGAAGAGGAACTTTCTCCAGCTCACAGACAAGGATGGAGAGCAGCCTCAGATCGCATCGGATGAGTCCGGTACAGCAGATAGCAGCGGGCTGGATGACAGCTCCCAGGAGCGTCTGATCGGCCCCCTGCCCAGAGACGGTGCGGTGGGCTACAGCAGTGACTACAGCAGCCCCTCCTACTCCTACTCCTCCATACTCAACAAGTCTGAGACAGGATATGTGGGTTTGGTTAACCAGGCCATGACCTGCTATCTGAACAGCCTTCTGCAAACACTGTACATGACCCCGGAGTTCAGGAACGCGCTCTACAACTGGGAGTTCGAGGAGCCCGAGGAGGACCCGGTCACCAGCATCCCCTACCAGCTGCAGAGGCTGTTTGTGCTGCTGCAGACCAGTAAGAAGAGGGCCATCGAGACCACCGACGTGACGCGCAGCTTGCTTTTTGGATCGGAGCCGGTCATTCCAGCTGTTGTTGGGAGAAAGAGAAAGCCATCGAAGGCAAGCCACCAAAAAGATCAAGATCATAAGGCATTCAGGAGAGGGGAAACTTCCTGGAGTTAATTGTGGTCAGCGTGCAGCAGCTAATTTTGGTCTTTGTCATGCCGACAAACTGTCTAATGAAGATGTGGCCTTCAACTTCGCCACACTCTACAAAAGCGAGACAAAAGTGGAGCAGGACAAAATACTCCTTCGTCTGACTACTGTAAATAAGGTCAGTAGGCAACGAGTCTCCGACGAGGACAGGCAGAAGCCCAGGGATGTCTTAGATTTATTTAGTCTCTATAGCCTGTAGACTCAGTTAACATCCGTGCGCAACTTTACGCACAGGCAGCTGGCGAATTCACCGAGTCTGAGGAGATTCTCTGGGACAAATAACGTCTTTGAAACAAAATAGTATACATTGTTATCTATTTAGTTTTTTTTATTCTGAATTAATTATTTTTGCTGTCAAAAGTGTGCCCTTGGCTAGAGTGTAGACAAAATCCTACAATAGAATATTTTATAGGGGCAGAGGGGGCCGGTTGACCGCTGTCAATGTAGGCCTAGGCCCAGGATAGACGTATAGCCTAGAATGCCGATTTTCAGATAACAGAAAAAAAAACAACACAGAAACACTCATAAATATAGGAATAATAAAAAAAAAGTGTGTTTAAAATCATGCCAATCAGCTGTCAGTCTTTTCCCAGCTGCACAACACACTGTCCCACAATTTAGGCATATGCCAAATGGCATTATTGGTGCTGCGTAAAAACTTCACTCAGACAAAAGACAAAGCCTACAATGATTTTCATATGCTAATTTGGTTATGTTGGTTCTTTATTTAGAATGTAGCGTTTGGGTTATCAGATGGTTACCACAGTGTGTAGCCCTGTACCAATATGATAAACTGGTAGAGAATACCAGACTGAATACTGA
The DNA here is from genome assembly GCF_949987555.1 of Borostomias antarcticus. Classification (NCBI taxonomy): domain Eukaryota; kingdom Metazoa; phylum Chordata; class Actinopteri; order Stomiiformes; family Stomiidae; genus Borostomias; species Borostomias antarcticus. The sequence goes on along the minus strand of NC_140265.1, from coordinate 2,583,087 downwards.
CTACTAGCTTGTAGTGACTACTAGCTTGCTATTGACAGATTGTTAACTGAATAAACCACCTTTTTCTTAAATACTGCATAGGTGTTAGTAAAGACAGAGTTGACGCCATGGGGGTGGAAAAGGCGCTAGTGGGGCTATCTGCTCTACTGGTCCTTCTCATGGAGAGTGGTGTTCTGACAGATGGACAGCTGACAGACAGGTCTGTGTCAGATGGACTGCTGACAGACGGTGGTGTGTCAGATTCGCCATTTGAACTTCGTGTGTCGGGAAGGGCTCGGCGACGCCGCCAGGTGGCACGGGGGCGGAGCCTCTACTCGTCTCAGACGCCGGGTCTTGTCCACAGCCCCCCGGATCATAGGAGTCAGAATGTGAATCCTCTTGTCCTGAACAGTCACAATGGCTCGCATGTGCATGTATCTTCATCAGTGCTTCCAAACGGGAAAGGAAGCTTTCGCACTGGGCTATCAGCTTGGCCCTTTTGAGGTACAATAAAATACAAAAAACTAAAATGACTTTTGATGATTTCAGTACACTTGTACAATCAAAATGCATCATACCACACATTTTACACATAAACACACACATCTCACACAAACACACACACACACACACTGTTGGATACACTGAAAAAACATTCTGAACTTACCGATGAATGTCTTTACGGTTTCCATCCTAATTCATAAAGGAAATACAAGATGGATGTTGAGGTCATTAAGGTTTCACAAAGACAGCAGCTTCTGTATTTGTTTGAATTGTAAATGGTTAAAGTTTATGACACGCAGGTCGCAGTACTTCAGAGTGTGTGTGTATAGGTGTGTGTGTGTATGTGTAGGTGTGTGTGTGTGTGTGTGTAGGTGTGTGTGTTTGTGTGTTAGGGCTGCACGATTATGACAAAAGATAATAATTGCGATTATTTGCTTCAAAATGCTAATTGCAATTAATAATTGCGATTAATAATTGTGATTAATATTTCATATATAATATTAATATATAATAACCAATATGCTCCCAAATCACAGACGTTGATCCCTTTCTTGCTACTAACTCACTGACCTCGTTTTCGCTCATTTTGTCACTACTCACGGCTGCAGGTACTCTTGTGACACTTGTCTTGACCTACTGCTATCTGTCTTCTCAGTGAAATTGCTGCGCACAGCGCACTCAGCGGGAACGCATGTGATTGGTCAGACAGCATAAGCGCCTGTGATTCGTCCGTGTAGTCCTAGCACGCTCAATTCAAAGCAAAATTATTAATCACATTAATTGCGGCCTTTTGCGATTAGTTAATCATGGACGTCGATTTCGATTAATTGTGCAGCCCTAGTGTGTGTGTGTGTAGGTGTGTGTGTGTGTGTGTACCTGGGCAGGGACTCTCCCAGGGGGTCGGGTCCAGAGAGGATGAGGATGCAGGGAAGGGCCTCCAGCTCCAGGTAGGTACGAGGAACCCAGTCTACATCCTGGACCTTCAGCCACCCCTGGACACACACACACACACACACACACACACACACACACACACACACACAACACAGTAGGGATGTTAATAGTTATTCGACTATTGATTAATTGCCTATAAGAATTTACTCGAGTAAGATTTACTCGATTAATTGCTTGTTAATGGACCAGAACTTTTTGGGGGGGAAGTAAACGTTATCAACGGGAGTTGAGTGAAATGTAATCCTGATTTAAGGTCTGACTGCACATGAGGGCCACGCCATGTAGTGAAGGATAATTGGGATGCTGGGAAATTCAACGACACAGCGGAGGAAGACACAAAAACGAAGCGAGCAAAGTGCAGTCCGGCGCGGGACGTTCTTATAAATTAATCCACTATCGTTCGTTAAGGTTAACAGTTATCAATTATTGAAATCCCTTGAAATTTGCAACCCTACAACACAACATATGACTCATTGTCTACATATACAACAAGCGTGTTCCGAATCGCATACTTCTACTTCTTACTACCAGTACCTACTACAGCTGCCCTTAGAAAGTACGTACTTTGCAAGCAGTAGGCATCCAATCGGGACATACTACCTTATCATAACATTGCGCCAACAAATTTGCCCATCCGTCGCTGTCCATAACGCGACATTCGTCTACAAGCCGTCACGACTCGCACATGTGACGCACGAGGAAGAGGGAATTTAACGCCTTTAAATACAACTGTTTACTTCAACTCGCCGGTCACTGGCTCCCTGGAGGAATTTAGCCTGGCTGCAATAACGTTATCGCGAACGGAATGAATACCATCTACTAGCAAACAAAACATGTTCAGTTATATTTACCTGTTAAAACTAAGATGCCAGGATCAAAAAATAATTTCTCCAATGGATATATTTGACAAAAACAGGTTAATATGCACGCCGGCTTTCATTGCTAAATCAAAGCGGGGAGAGCCGAGAGAGCCGGGAACGTGCGTCTACATTTCACATAAAGGTGAACTTTTTCGTGGACGCGCGTCGGACAGAGAAGCTCAACTGCGCAAGTACAAAAGTCACCGGAAGTGCAGAACAGCACAACTGCGCAAGTACAAAAGTCAACGGAAATAGTCAAATGACTACAAATTTGCCAAGATGGCGCGGTTCAATAGGGCTTCATTTTTGATTGCGGTCAGTGAATGGAGTGACTGTATCCAGTTCTATTAATACATCCATGAGCTACACACATGACGATTGGGCAAATTAATAATCTAACTTGCTCCCTTGTGTTCTTACAACTTGGAGACGCATCACCTCCATGCGCTGTTTTGCGCACAGCTAATTCTACCAAAGCGGCATGTGAGCATTGGGATGACATGCGTTTTTAGGCCCACATTCCTCGCATGCCTGCTACATGACAATCATAAGACAATATGAGGATATATGATGATGTACAATATAGCCTAATGTAGCCTACAGTTGCCTCAAGTAGAACATTCCCATTCACCGCTCAACATCATTAGGGCCCGAGCACTGGCGGTGCGAGGCCCTATTGAAATTCGAAGGATTATTATTATTCTCCTACCTTCTCCTTCTACCTTCTTCCAAAACAAATGCCTTTTTGGCGACCTAAACATCGATGAAAACGAAGAAAACTTTGCAGATACGTCAGTCCTGATGAAAAATTTGATAATTCATGGGTGACGGAAATGGGCGTGGCAAAACGGCTCAAGAGCGCCCCCTGGAAAATTTAAAATGGCGAGCCCCAACTTTCAGTTTGATGTAGGCGAACGAAATTCGGAGGGCATATGTAGTTCATCGAGACACACTAAAATGTCTCTTGGAGCTATACCCAACATGCAACAGGAAGGCCGCCATTTTGCTTTTAATGTGCCATTTTGTCCTTGTTTTGACCATTTCCATGCCTCGTACTTCGACGAACTACTCCTACAGATTTCAACCGATCAACTTCATATCGGGTCAGCTTAATCTTAAGACCTTTGTGATCAAAAGTTATCAAAAAAATTGAGTTTTCACCAAACACCCTTGCCGTGGCGCCCCGCCAAAGTTTGACATTTCGCCATAAAACACGAAGTCATCATAACTCCTCCATACATTATCCAATTCGTCCGATATATCTCACGCTTCATGAAGGTTCTGTCCTGAACACATCTATGTGTCAGTATTGCGTCATACTTATAGCGCCACCTATTGGTGAAACAGGAAGTCCTCATAACTCCTCCATACATTATCCGATTTGTCCGATTTATCTTACGCTTCATGACGGTTCTGTCCTGAACACATCTATGTGTCAGTATTGCGTCATACTTATAGCGCCACCTATTGGTGAAACAGGAAGTCCTCATAACTCCTCCAAACATTATCCAATTTGTCCGATATATCTCACGCTTCATGACGGTTCTGTCCTGAACACATCTATGTGTCAGTATTGCGTCATACTTATAGCGCCACCTATTGGTGAAACAGGAAGTCCTCATAACTACTACATACATTATCCAATTTGTCTGATATATCTCACGCTTCATGACGGTTCTGTCCTGAACACATCTATGTGTCAGTATTGCGTCATACTTATAGCGCCACCTATTGGTGAAACAGGAAGTCCTCATAACTCCTCCATACATTATCCGATTTGTCCGATATATCTCACGCTTCATGAAGGTTCTGTCCTGAACACATCTATGTGTCAGTATTGCGTCATACTTATAGCGCCACCTATTGGTGAAACAGGAAGTCCTCATAACTCCTACATACATTATCCAATTTGTCCGATATATCTCATGCTTCATGACGGTTCTGTCCTGAACACATCTTTGTGTCAGTATTGCGTCATACTTATAGCGCCACCTATTGGTGAAACAGGAAGTACTCATAACTCCTGCATACATCATCCGATTTGCACCAAATTGCTGACGCTTCGTGAAGGTAACCTTCTGAACACATCTATGCGTCGGTATTGAGTCACACTTACAGCGCCACCTACTGGTGAAACAGGAAGTACTCATAACTCCTACATATGTTATCCGATTTACTCCAAATTGCTCATGCTTGATGAAGGTCGCATCTTGAACACTTCTGTAAGTCAGTATTGCGTCATACCTACAGCGCCACCTGCTGGTGAAACAGGAAGTCCTCATAACTCCTACATACGTTATCCGATTTACTCAACATGTCTCACGCTTTATCAAGGTACCGTCCTGAACACATCTATGCTTCGGTATTGAATCACGCCTAGAGCGCCACCTACTGGTGACAGGAAGTTTGTCTCAGTACTGCACACCGAAATAGCACACCCTTCAACGGCGCCACACCCCGACACGCGTGGGGTGCGAGGGCCCGCTCACTGCTGCTCGCAGCACTAGTTAGGGCCCGAGCACTGGCGGTGCGAGGCCCTATTGAAATTCGAAGGATTATTATTATTCTCCTACCTTCTCCTTCTACCTTCTTCCAAAACAAATGCCTTTTTGGCGACCTAAACATCGATGAAAACGAAGAAAACTTTGCAGATACGTCAGTCCTGATGAAAAATTTGATAATTCATGGGTGACGGAAATGGGCGTGGCAAAACGGCTCAAGAGCGCCCCCTGGAAAATTTAAAATGGCGAGCCCCAACTTTCAGTTTGATGTAGGCGAACGAAATTCGGAGGGCATATGTAGTTCATCGAGACACACTAAAATGTCTCTTGGAGCTATACCCAACATGCAACAGGAAGGCCGCCATTTTGCTTTTAATGTGCCATTTTGTCCTTGTTTTGACCATTTCCATGCCTCGTACTTCGACGAACTACTCCTACAGATTTCAACCGATCAACTTCATATCGGGTCAGCTTAATCTTAAGACCTTTGTGATCAAAAGTTATCAAAAAAATTGAGTTTTCACCAAACACCCTTGCCGTGGCGCCCCGCCAAAGTTTGACATTTCGCCATAAAACACGAAGTCATCATAACTCCTCCATACATTATCCAATTCGTCCGATATATCTCACGCTTCATGAAGGTTCTGTCCTGAACACATCTATGTGTCAGTATTGCGTCATACTTATAGCGCCACCTATTGGTGAAACAGGAAGTCCTCATAACTCCTCCATACATTATCCGATTTGTCCGATTTATCTTACGCTTCATGACGGTTCTGTCCTGAACACATCTATGTGTCAGTATTGCGTCATACTTATAGCGCCACCTATTGGTGAAACAGGAAGTCCTCATAACTCCTCCAAACATTATCCAATTTGTCCGATTTATCTCACGCTTCATGACGGTTCTGTCCTGAACACATCTATGTGTCAGTATTGCATCATACTTATAGCGCCACCTATTGGTGAAACAGGAAGTCCTCATAACTACTACATACATTATCCAATTTGTCTGATATATCTCACGCTTCATGACGGTTCTGTCCTGAACACATCTATGTGTCAGTATTGCGTCATACTTATAGCGCCACCTATTGGTGAAACAGGAAGTCCTCATAACTCCTCCATACATTATCCGATTTGTCCGATATATCTCACGCTTCATGAAGGTTCTGTCCTGAACACATCTATGTGTCAGTATTGCGTCATACTTATAGCGCCACCTATTGGTGAAACAGGAAGTCCTCATAACTCCTACATACATTATCCAATTTGTCCGATATATCTCATGCTTCATGACGGTTCTGTCCTGAACACATCTTTGTGTCAGTATTGCGTCATACTTATAGCGCCACCTATTGGTGAAACAGGAAGTCCTCATAACTCCTGCATACATCATCCGATTTACACCAAATTGCTGACGCTTCGTGAAGGTCACCTTCTGAAAACATCTATGCGTTGGTATTGAGTCACAGTTACAGCACCACCTACTGGTGAAACAGGAAGTACTCATAACTCCTACATATGTTATCCGATTTACTCCAAACTGCTCATGCTTGATGAAGGTCGCATCTTGAACACTTCTGTAAGTCAGTATTGTGTCATACCTACAGCGCCACCTACTGGTGAAACAGGAAGTCCTCATAACTCCTACATACGTTATCCGATTTACTCAACATTTCTCACGCTTCATCAAGGTACCGTCCTGAACACATCTATGCTTCGGTATTGAGTCACGCTTAGAGCGTCACCTACTGGTGACAGAAGGTTTCTCACAGTACTGCACACCGAAATAGCACACCTTTTAACGGCGCCACACCCCGACACGCATGGGGTGCGAGGGCCCGCTCACTGCTGCTCGCAGCCCTAGTTCTACCTTCTCCTTCTACTTCTCCCCAAAGAAATGCCTTTTTGGCGGCCTAAACATCAAGAAAACGGATGAAACTTTGCAGATACATCAGTCCCGGTGAAAATCGGATATTTCATTGGTGACGGAAATGGGCGTGGCAAAACGGCTCAAGAGCGCCCCCTGGAAAGTTTAAAATGGCGAGCCCCACCTTTCAGTTTGATGTAGGCGAACGAAATTCGGTGGGCATATGTATTTCATCGATCCACACTAAAATGTCTCTTGGAGCTATACCCAACATGCATCAGGAAGTCCGCCATTTTGCTCTTAATGTGCCATTTTGTCCTTGTTTTGACCATTTCCATGCCTCGTACTTCGACGAACTCCTCCTACAGATTTCATCCGATCAACTTCATATCGGGTCAGCTTCATCTTAAGACCTTTGTGATCAAAAGCTATCAAAAAAATTGAGTTTTCACCAAACACCCTTGCCGTGGCGCCCCGCCAAAGTTTGACATTTCGCCATAAAACACGAAGTCCTCATAACTCCTCCATACATTATCCGATTTGTCCGATTTATCTCACGCTTCATGACGGTTCTGTCCTGAACACATCTATGTGTCAGTATTGCGTCATACTTATAGCGCCACCTATTGGTGAAACAGGAAGTCCTCATAACTCCTCCAAACATTATCCAATTTGTCCGATTTATCTCACGCTTCATGACGGTTCTGTCCTGAACACATCTATGTGTCAGTATTGCATCATACTTATAGCGCCACCTATTGGTGAAACAGGAAGTCCTCATAACTACTACATACATTATCCAATTTGTCTGATATATCTCACGCTTCATGACGGTTCTGTCCTGAACACATCTATGTGTCAGTATTGCGTCATACTTATAGCGCCACCTATTGGTGAAACAGGAAGTCCTCATAACTCCTCCATACATTATCCGATTTGTCCGATATATCTCACGCTTCATGAAGGTTCTGTCCTGAACACATCTATGTGTCAGTATTGCGTCATACTTATAGCGCCACCTATTGGTGAAACAGGAAGTCCTCATAACTCCTACATACATTATCCAATTTGTCCGATATATCTCATGCTTCATGACGGTTCTGTCCTGAACACATCTTTGTGTCAGTATTGCGTCATACTTATAGCGCCACCTATTGGTGAAACAGGAAGTCCTCATAACTCCTGCATACATCATCCGATTTACACCAAATTGCTGACGCTTCGTGAAGGTCACCTTCTGAAAACATCTATGCGTTGGTATTGAGTCACAGTTACAGCACCACCTACTGGTGAAACAGGAAGTACTCATAACTCCTACATATGTTATCCGATTTACTCCAAATTGCTCATGCTTCAAGAAGGTCGCATCTTGAACACTTCTGTAAGTCAGTATTGTGTCATACCTACAGCGCCACCTACTGGTGAAACAGGAAGTCCTCATAACTCCTACATACGTTATCCGATTTACTCAACATTTCTCACGCTTCATCAAGGTACCGTCCTGAACACATCTATGCTTCGGTATTGAGTCACGCTTAGAGCGTCACCTACTGGTGACAGAAGGTTTCTCACAGTACTGCACACCGAAATAGCACACCTTTTAACGGCGCCACACCCCGACACGCATGGGGTGCGAGGGCCCGCTCACTGCTGCTCGCAGCCCTAGTTAGGGCCCGAGCACTGGCGGTGCGAGGCCCTATTGAAACTCGAAGGATTATTATTATTCTTCTCCTTCTTCTCCTTCTCCTTTACTCCAAACAAATGCCTTTTAGGCGGCCTGAACATCGATGAAAACGGATGAAACTTTGCAGATACGTCAGTCCCGGTGAAAAATTTGATAATTCATGGGTGACGGAACTGGGCGTGGCAAAACGGCTCAAGAGCGCCCCCTGGAAAATCTAAAATGGCGAGCCCCACCTTTCAGTTTGATGTAGGCGAACGAAATTCGGAGGGCATATGTAGTTCATCGAGACGCACTAAAATGTCTCTTGGAGCTATACCCAACATGCAACAGGAAGGCCGCCATTTTGCTTTTAATGTGCCATTTTGTCCTTGTTTTGACCATTTCCATGCCTCGTACTTCGACGAACTCCTCCTACAGATTTCATCCGATCAACTTCATATCGGGTCAGCTTCATCTTAAGACCTTTGTGATCAAAAGTTATCAAAAAAATTGAGTTTTCACCAAACACCCTTGCCGTGGCGCCCCGCCAAAGTTTGACATTTCGCCATAAAACACGAAGTCCTCATAACTCCTCCATACATTATCCAATTTGTCCGATATATCTCACGCTTCATGACGGTTCTGTCCTGAACACATCTATGTGTCAGTATTGCGTCATACTTATAGCGCCACCTATTGGTGAAACAGGAAGTCCTCATAACTCCTCCATACATTATCCAATTTGTCCGATATATCTCACGCTTCATGACGGTTCTGTCCTGAACACATCTATGTGTCAGTATTGCGTCATACTTATAGCGCCACCTATTGGTGAAACAGGAAGTCCTCATAACTCCTCCATACATTATCCAATTTGTCCGATATATCTCACGCTTCATGACGGTTCTGTCCTGAACACATCTATGTGTCAGTATTGCGTCATACTTATAGCGCCACCTATTGGTGAAACAGGAAGTCCTCATAACTCCTCCATACATTATCCAATTTGTCCGATATATCTCACGCTTCATGACGGTTCTGTCCTGAACACATCTATGTGTCAGTATTGCGTCATACGTATAGCGCCACCTATTGGTGAAACAGGAAGTCCTCATAACTCCTGCATACATCATCCGATTTGCACCAAATTGCTGATGCTTCATGAAGGTGGCCTTCTGAACCCATCTATGTGTCGGTATTGAGTCACACTTACAGCGCCACCTACTGGTGAAACAGGAAGTCCTCATAACTCCTACATACTTTGTCCCATTTACACAACATTTCTCACGCTTCATCAAGGTACTGTCCTGAACACATCTATGCGTCGGTATTGAGTCACGCTTAGAGCGCCACCTACTGGTGACAGGAAGTTTCTGTCAGTACTGGACACCGAAATAGCACACCCTTTAACTGCGCCACACCCCGACCCGCGTGGGGTGCGAGGGCCCGCTCACTGCTGCTCGCAGCCCTAGTTGTAATTGCGGCTTGCCTCAGTGGTCATTCGGGTTTACATAAAAGCCTAATCAAATATAGGCTATAAATACATAAATACATTAACGAATGAATAGGTGGATAATTAAACATACGAATAACTAAATAAATGATTAACTGAATAAATATACTTCAACGCCGTATCAACAATTTGTTTGGTGCGGTATAGGCCTTATAGTTGTGGGCTATCGACATACGGAATCATTACTATGATAAGCTATAGGCTTGTGTCGTATTGTGTTATCAACGTAATGTTGGTTTTATTCATTGGCTACTGCCCGTGATGCTCCTCGGGATAGCCTATAAATGAATAGGCCTACAACATAACATTATATTATGACACAAATGGGTCAATTCACAGACACATCCAAAGCAATGCCAACATTATTTCGTGATTAGGCTACGGTGGCGATTGATTCCGTTTAAACTGTGTGACACATTGGAGGGTTTCTTGCAGCGACCGATGTATTTATTATTCAATATGTCATGTGTTTCGCAGACTTTCCCGAGTTTCATCCCTCTGCCATCGGAGTCGCGTTTTCCCCTTTCTCCAGAAACGTGCTTATCGTAGTTAAAGGAGGGTCGAAGTGTGCGTAGAGTAACGCACACCTTCCGCCAACTTATCGCTCAGCTCGTTTTTTATGAATACCGAAAGTTGCGTAGAAAGTTGCTCAGCATGGGTTACGCACGCTTTTGTACTTACGCAACGTTTATAAATGAGGCCCCTGGTCTCTGTGTGCTGCTGCCAGGGGTCGGCTCACCATTCCGAAATACCGCCATTCCGAAGATTGACTTCATTCGGAGTGGCGGACCTTTTCACTGCTCAAAAAGGTGTCGCCATTCCGAAAGGATATGATGTCGCCATTCCGAAAGATTATGATGTAGGCCATTCCGAACGTCCCTTTCCAAAAGTATTTTTTTCAAGTCCATTATCTCTGCGATGCCTGCACCAAATTCCAACTTCCTATATAGCCTACCAAATTAACGGCAAGAACATGCTCTAAAACATGGGATAATCCATTATTTTCTAAAGTAAAACCTGGGAAGTGGTCTCATACAAATCCTGTGTTGAACTGAATGTTCATTCTAACTTGCTGATTGTTAGTTGCAGAATCACTAACCATTTTCAACTCCATATCAGTAATAATAATAATAATAATAATAGTAATAATAATAATAATATTACTGATACAGGCAAATAATATTAGTATCAGATTACCGCTTCCCTTTTTTTTTTTTTTTACAGATTTTTCTTAAGAAAATAATGGATGATTCCAAGTTGTAGAGCATGTTCTTGCATGTTAATTTGGTATAGGATGTTGAGATTTCGGAATGGCGACTTTTGGAGCTTTTCAGAATAGCGAACCGTCGGAATGGCCAGGTGTCCCTGCTGCCAAGCTAAGGTCCTAGCTGGACTCCACTCCCCTGAGGGATGTCACAACTATTAGAAACATTTTATTTTAAAGAAGTAGTAAAGGGAAAATGCATGTTTAGCCCTGTTTCAAGGTTAGTTATGATCATACTGTATACAATGGTTCAGATCAAAACGTTGAGAAAGCTAGCATTTTCGAGGAAGTTAATATTCCTCTACCACCGTTTTGGTCAAACAATGGGCTGGGCATCTTGAAAAATCATTCAAAAACATGTTAAACTCTCGATTTCAAAGACAAGAAGCTAACCGAGGGGGTAATTGGTGTCCGTTGGTGTTCTGACATCAAATTCGCCGCAAAGTATGAATCCTGTAGGGTTTTATTGATCATTTTATGAAATCCATTGACTTGTATTGAAGCGACTGTTGTAGATGTGTAGATCAGTCCGCAGAGGGGATTCAGGAAGCGGAACTACTTCAAGGCATTGCGGAATCAGTTCAAGCGGAAGTTTACACACGTATGTGCTGCGACTAAATAGTTCTATGCTAATTTTTTTTTTTTTTTTTTAAATAGCCTTTCCAGATTAACTAGAATCTTACTTTATGGCGAATTATATGTCATAACGCCAAATAACACTTAGGTGAGTTTCTTGTCTTTGAAATCTAGAGTTTTCAAACTCCATGTATCACAGGTTTGCCTGTATCAGTAATAATAATAATAACATCATTATTATTAACCATACAGGCAAACAATATTCCTATCATTATTATAAACATAATAAGGGCAATGTCCAAAATGCCCCCCAAAAAGCCTGAAAGAGAGCTCTGGGGGTCTCTCTGGATGTGCTGAATAGAGCTGGTGACACTATGGTGGGTGTGATTCCGGTCAGAGAATCAGAGAGGAGTTTCAGGTTACAGGGTTTATTTTCCAGTAGAACAGGACATTGTTGCGTTGTGTCTTTGTGTGTGTGTGGTCTAAAGAGAGAAAAGGAAATAACAGAAATAATATGAATAATAATTACTAAATAATATGGCTAGGCCTAACATAGGTTACTAATACACCTACACTCACTCAAAGGATTCAAAGTAGGCTAATATCAGTGCAGTACAATATCATTCCACAGAATGGCACTCTCACCAAGTTGAACTATAGGCCAGCATTACGGCACAACAGGACAGATGCTATTATGGTAGCTAAAGATAGCATACATGAAACTGGCATTCTCTGCGCTACGATCGTTGTTGGTGCCGAGAATATTGTCGTCGTCGTCATTCGTCAGCAACAATCCGATCGTAGCGCAGAGAATGTGAGCCAGAGAATAGCCAGTCTGCGCGCTGGCCTGTGCGCATGCGTGCTGGAGCAAGTGGGGAAAGGCGTGTAAAGATCATATTACAGAGGCTAAAGACCCCGTATTTGAAAACCGAAACAATGCCTCGCGTTGAGGAATCTCAACTGTCGATTCATCCAATCTGATTGATGAAAACAACCGTTTAGCGGCCGAAAATAGATTTTGAGAAACTGCATTCCCGTTGCCCCGATCACCGTCATTACATGGATATACTGGCTCGCGCTGGATTTTAAATTTCTTCTACAGGCCTCCGAACTACACAAAAGTGATCTCGGTGAGTCAAACTTCTCATAATATGTCGTAAATAAGGTCCAGGTTGTCAAAAACGAGCATTGCCCTTTAACACTATGCAAAACCACGGTGTAGTTTGATCCGAAAATGCTTAACAGTATGGAAAACCGAACCATGGACAGCTAGCATTAGCAAGCCCATGGGCTAATTATTGCTAGTTTTCGTGACCACTTAACTTTGCACCCAAGAACTGTGTCCAAGTAAATAAATATAGCTTTTAAAACGTAACCAGTTAGCTGGCTAGACAGTAATCAACTAGTAATCAGTCATCACTGCCCCTGACAGCTGGCTGCATTTATTATTTTTACGATCGGTGCACTTTCAGATATTCAGTTTAATAGCCAGGCAGGGGTTCCCCCAGGATCCCCAGACAACTGACGAGTCATGCCCTATCTAATATCTGACGAGTCATGCCCTATCTAATATCTGATGAGTCATGCCCTATCTAATATCTGACGAGTCATGCCCTATCTAATATCTGATCATCGGTTGCCTGAAAGAGCCGCAGTGATGTTGGCAGCGCCTTTCTGAAAAGTTGAGATGGCAATGTTTTCAAAACGCCGGAGAGCTCGAAAAAAAGACTCCATATACAGCGCTTTTCTCCAGGCGCGCTTTCACGGCCAAACATGCCATATTATATAGCCTTTAGATTAACCGAGTAGTGTTTATTTTCCGACTAGCAGATTGCCTACTCGAGTACTCGGTTAACCGTGCACATCCCTAGTAATAACAGAATGCAACGGTACTTCCCTTTGTCTGGCTGTCAAGAATGTGGAGCACGAGCTCCGCCCAGCGGCCAGACCCGCGAACTGCAGTTCATAGCAGGAAGTTAGAACGTGCTTCGTCATAAAGCGGGAGAAGGGATTTTTTTGGGCAGTTGACCATCTGTTTGAGTTGAATTAACTAAAGTGTTTTCCTCCCTTTTTAGTTTAACCATCGATGATGAAATCACCGCACTCGTTGTCGATAACGGCTCCAGCATGTGCAAAGTGTTTACGTAGCTAGCTAAATATTTACTAATTCTAGCAGTATTTGGATGCTTTTAAAAATGCTAATTTAACAGAACAATCAAAAGCATACGTTATCATAAGCTAGCTGCTATATTGAACCGAGGGGGTGAACACCATGCTGTTTTTATTTGCCCTTATGTGACCCTAACCAATGTTGACCTACCGTTCTGTTGCCTGTCTCTCCAGGGATGGATGGTGGGTATGGGCCAGAAGGACAGCTACATAGGTGATGAGGCTCAAAGCAAGAGGGGTATCCTGACCCTGAAGTACCCCATCGAGCACGGTATTGACCGAAAAAACTGGACAGAGCGAGGGCTGCCAGCAACACTGCACGAGCCTTATGTTTAAATTGTTTTGGTCATTAAAGTACAGAGAAAAGATAATTGACAGAGCGACTTAGTTACATATCTCTCTTTCACAGAAACGTGTTTGTGGGTGTGTGTTCATGGCACACTGTCTATGCAGTCCTCAGTCTAGTCCTAAATCTAATCCTTGTAGTCTGCGATAATACAGTCTGACACTGCACTGCAGTATTGTGATAGTATTTGACCTCCCCTCAGGTCATGGTGACAATGTCAGGTGCTTCTACTGTGACGGAGGGCTGAGGAACTGGGAGCCAGCGGATGACCCCTGGCAGGAGCACACCAAGTGGTTCCCACGGTAATCTACAACAACCCGCCATTATGGGTGATATCAGAGAGGAGTGCGATCGTACGGTTCTTCTCATATGGCTCGTCTTTCTCAGATGTGAGTTTCTGATCGGGACGAGAGGGCAGGAGTACGTCAGTAACATCCAGGATATCCACTTCAACGTGGGCGACACCAGGGTAAGTCCTCTCATCCCTCCCCGTTATCCTTGGGTTGAGCTGGCGACCTACCTCTGCCCCAAGGGCTCGTAGGCTTCCCACTCTACCACCAACCAAGTCAACTGGTAGACGTGCTCACATTGTCAATGTGGGTGAAAGAGAGCTCTGGGGGTCTCTCTGGATGTGCTGAATAGAGCTGGTGACACTATGGTGGGTGTGATTCCGGAGAATCAGCGGAGAGGAGTTTCAGGTTACAGGGTTTATTTTCCAGTAGAACAGGACATTGTTGCGTTGTGTCTATGTGTGTGTGTGGTCTAAAGAGAGAAAAGGAAATAACAGAAATAATATGAATAATAATTACTAAATAATATGGCTAGGCCTAACATAGGTTACTAATACACCTACACTCACTCAAAAGGGTTAAAAGTAGGCTAATATCAGTGCAGTACAATATCATTCCACAGAATGGCACTCTAACCAAGTTGAACTATAGGCCAGCATTACGGCACAACAGGACAGATGCTATTATGGTAGCTAAAGATAGCATACATGAAACTGGCTTAACTAAATATCAAGCTACACATTCAAGGAATAATAAACAGCGATGTCTAATCTAAAGCAGCAAACAACCATGCAAGGCTACATTTCTGAGGAACTACGTTAGCATGAGACTGATAACTAGCATTAGCTTTAGGCTACATCGTCATATTAGGTTAGTAGTTAACATAGGTCTAACGTCTAGCATACAGACAGTAAAGTAAATAAACAATAGATTAACTTACGTTCTGGCAATAACGCACACTGGTTATCAAAGGCAATTGTGAGACTAACTCCTCAAACTCCGAAGTGTAACTGTCATCAGCTACAATAGTAGAACTATTATAACTACTATAGCAACAGAACAACAATGACGAAAACGGTAAATCACTGTCAGTAGGCTACAGCTACCAATAACGGAGAATGCTAGAAGCAAATAATAATCTGTCCAAATGATAATGATAATAAGGGCTTTCCTTCAAAGCCCATTGACTTCCATTTAAAATGTGTATAATTTTATTTTAATCATAGCCTTCTATTTCAGGTAATTTGCTTATGTTGCAAATACATGTTGTTGCACGCCAGTTTGGCAAAACACAATTAATTTATTTTTTATTCACATAAGATTTTATTTGAGATTTTGCTGAGATTTGTTATTTTAATGTAAATTGGTTCTGATATGTGTCATTAAAATGTGTATCTTTTTGTATGTGTCATTAAAATGTGCATCTTTGTGTTTGACTGAGTTGTGATTTCATAGATGCTTTGTATGAAGGGAGACTGGTTGGCGATACAGTAAATATCTAGTCATCATTACTAATTAAACTAAGTAAAAACTAAAAAGGTATCTGCCCCTTGAGATCAGCACTACTGAAGCGGACCGCTCCAACCACCAACTGTAGCCTCAATACTGTTAGCTCTATAAGATTATTATCTTTGTGTTATTATTATTATTATTATCATCATTAATATTACTGATACAGGCAAACCTGTGATACATGATGTGTACAATACACATTTGTATACTGTATACAAATGTGGTTAGTGATTCTGCAACTAACATTCAGTATGTTAGAATGAGGTAAAACATTCAGTTCAACACAGGATTTGTATGAGATTATACAAATGCTTCCCATGTGAACAGGTTTTACTTTAGAAAAGAATGGATGATTCCATAGAGCATGTTCTTGTTGTTAATTTGGTATAGGATGTTGAGATTTCGGAAAGGCGACGTTTGGAGCTTTTTCGGAATGGCGAACCTTCGGAATAACGACCTTTCAGAGCTTTTCAGAATAGCGAACCTTCGGAATGGCAAGGTATATCCAGTCCGACGATTTTGTCGGAATGGCAGTATTTCATACTGGAGACAATCTGTACTGCTAATATTAGCTAACTTGCGAGTTAATAGAGATAAGTTAACATATATATAAATAAAATCTAAAATAGTAATATACCAGTAAGTAACCAAATAATCAACAAGTTCTTTTTTAATCTTCAATTCAGACTGGTCACATCAACTGACTTTACTTTACTAAATATCATTAAACAATAAGCACAAACATAACATAACACGGCTCCTGTAGAACATGGACATACAACATGTAAAGGCGTGTGTGCACATGTGTTACGACCCAGCTCGCTTTAGAGTCATAACAATGAGGGACACACCCAAAGCAAGTTTTAGAGAATTTATTAATAATTAAACTATGAATGGAAAAAATGAACAAAAATAAAGATGAAGTGTGGTAGTCATTATTTCAGAGGTATAGTGTAGTGCATGGATGAAATGAGAGCAGTGAGTGTGGGCCTGTCTTGTCAAGAAAAGCAGTGGAATTCATACCAGAACACAGAACCCCACAAGGAGGATCTGGGAGTCATCACAAGGGACTGCAGACTGTATGACCAACCAGAAAAGGATGTCCATCCAAAAGAGGGCCAGATTCTGTAAAAGAAAACGGACAAAGAGATTAGATTGCAATATGTTGTAACTTACAAAGCCGGCACGGCACGAAGAACATTCACAACATATTTCAAATTACTTACAGTCGATAAGTCCCCAGTCGATAAGTCCCCGATCGTATATGAACTGCTTCATATATGATCTGATGGATTTTCATCTTGGTCATGGCCCTCTTCTGGATGGATATCCTTTTTAGAGCAGGAAGCATCCAGGAAGGCCATGAGTGGGTGCGTTAGTAGCTGAGCGCTCACTCTTAGAATGCTCACTTTGAGCGCTTTTTAAAACCACGGAGCGCTGAGTTGCTAGGAGACAAGAACTTTTCACCTGTTGTCAATCATGTGTGATTAGCGAGCAGCGTCGTACAGATTCCCAAGCCAAAACGCGCCCCTAGTTAGTGTGAATGCTTTAGATCATTCACACTATAGTTATCCAGTTCTTTATAGTTTTTTATTATTATTATTACTTCTTCTTCCGTACGTTTTTTGGCTCTGTAGCTCCTTCATACTTTGAGCTATTTAAACCATTCAAGTATCAACATGTTCAGCTTGTTAAGGACATTATCGGAATCTTTTCAGATTTTTTATACCTTTTATACTTTTTAAAATATTTAACTTTTTCAACAGTTTTTTTGAATGGAAGTCAATGGGGGAGTTTTGAAACCTTCTTCAGCCTTCAACTCCTTCATACTTTGAGCTACAGAAACCATTCAACTATCAAAATGTTCAGCTTGTTAAGGTCTTTATGGGATATCTTTCAGACTTTTAATAACTTTCATACTTTTTAAAATATTCAGCTTTTTTCAACAATCTTTTACAATGGAAGTCTATGGGCAGACCTTGAAACCCCTCATCAGCTTTGAAACCTATCTCCTCCTTCATTTTTTGTGCTAGAAACCTCCTTCAAAGTTTAAAATGTTCAGGAACTTTAGCACATTTAACACATTCAACAGATTTGTAAAATTCCTTATAGTTTTTATGTAATTTAAGTTTGTTTTGGACCTTTTTTAACATTGAAGCGGATGAGAGGATGCTCAGTGTCAGTTGAGATTTGAATTTGATGCTCAGTGTCAGTTGAGATTTGAATTTGGGGACACGCGCAGGCTCTCTGTACAGGCATCCTTTTATGACTACTGTGGTAGCATTCATATTCCTTCCTTCCATCCTTCCTTCCTTTCATCCATCCTTCCTTCTTTCCTTCCTTCCTTCCTTCCTTCCTTCCTTCCTTACTTATATTCAAAGAAATATTCAGAATGACACTTTTTCAGGCTGTAAACTCATATTAATATATTTTCTCCTCTTTCAGCTATTGAACTCAATAAAACTATGAGTTATGATGAGTGGTCTAATCTATTTTTGAGTGTAGTACTAGCAGTACTTATAACAAACACGTACTGCTTTTCCCTGCTACTGCTTCTAACCTCAACTTCCATACAACACCTCCACAGCTACTGCTCGGCCCCGGAGTGGGCTATAGACACATGGTCTCCAATGAGGGGTGCCTGGGGATAGCCTGGCCATCACTGACCTGCCCCCCACAACCTCTGACCTGAGGGGGCGGAGTCTCGCCACCAGGCTACTATCCACGCCACCGTCCCCACATCTCAGACCCTGACTTGACTAAAGATGCAGTTTTCACGGTTGGGTGCATGTGGGTGGCCCGGGGAGCAGTACACTGTCCTCGACCGGCTCTGACCCGAGGGGGCGGACTCTCGTCACCACGCCACTATCCACGCCACTGTTCCCACATCTCAGCCCCTGAGTGAGCTACAGACACACGGTCTTCACTGTTGGGTGCATGAAGACTGCCCGGATGTCAGTGCACTGCCCTCGACCTGCTCTGACTGGAGGGGGCGGAGTCTCGCCATCACGCCACTATCCACGCCACTAACCTCACAACACAGCCTCTGAGGTGGCTAGAGACACACGGTCTTCACTGGTGAAGGCAGGTGGGTAGCCCGGTGCGGCCTACACTGTCCACAACCGGCTCTGACCCGAGGGGGCGGAGTCTCGCCTCCACGCCACTATCCACGCCACAGACACCACAATTAAGACCCTGAGTGAGATACACCTATGGGGGTGTCTAGGGGTATTGACCTCACCTATGGGGGTATCTAGGGGTATTCACCTCACCTATGGGGGTATCTAGGGGTATTGACCTCACCTATGGGGGTATCTAGGGGTATTGACCTCACCTATGGGGTACCCCAGGGCAAAATCGTTGCTCTGCGTGGCGAAGATGGCGTAGAGCCCCGCCTTGCTGTAGCGTCTCTCCGGCCCGGCCGCCACGAGGGTGAGGACGCACACCAGCGCGAACACCGCCACCTTGGCCACCAGCACGCTCCAGAGGAACGGCCATATCACGTCCCCGAAGTCCAGCAGCACCATGTTCTTGAAGAGCATCGCGGGCAGCGCGAAACGGGACACGAAGCCGCCCAGTCCCATGGCCTGTCCCTCGGTGATGATGTCAGCGCGCCCGGCCACGTAGCCGCACAGGACGATGCCAAAGCACTCGAGCAGCGCCGGGAAGAGCTTGTCGATGGACATGGCGGGCGGCGCAGAGGAGAGGGCGGCGTGGGAGATGTTCCGGTCGTGGATGAGGACGAAGCCGCTGTCCTCCATGGTGGGTCAGGCCAGGAGCAGCGCTAGCTAGCAAGCAAGCCCGGGTCAGATACTGTTGGACAGTACTAGGGTCAAGTTTCACACACTTGGGGTGCACGTGATTTATATTACCCGCTGCCTTTTAGACAAATAGGCCGGTCCCATAAGTGCCGACCTGTGAGTCAAATCAAAGACACCTTGAGCAGCTGATTGGCAGCTGAGTGAAGGAGGAGGGTACTAGACGTTATGGGGGCGGAGTCTAGAGCACAGGTGACAGCAGAACGGGCTAACGTCACCACATCTGTACCTGTGTGTGTGTGTGTGTACCTGTGTGTGTGTGTGTGTGTGTGTGTGTACCTGTGTGTGTGTGTGTGTGTGTGTACCTGTGTGTGTGTGTGTACCTGTGTGTGTGTGTGTGTGTGTGTACCTGTGTGTGTGTGTGTACCTGTGTGTGTGTGTGTGTACCTGTGTGTACCTGTGTGTACCTGTGTGTGTGTGTGTGTGTGTGTGTGTGTGTGTGTGGTGACAAAATCACTACAGTTTAGCTGGTTGGCGGGTCTGACATGAAGAAATGTCTCCTCCCTCACAAGCGACCTGCCAAGTATTCACTATGACATTCCCATGATATGATCTGACTCCGTGTGACATGAAAATAGTTACTGCAATGTACAGCTGGCAATTACTGTGACCACGGCAACAGTAAAGACAGTTTAACTAGATAGCATCGATAGCTAACGGTTGCATAGTCAAATGGTATTTGGGCTGTTATGCCAATATGGTGATGAAATATAGACATTCACCTGCAACTGTGTCGCTTCAAGTCAAGATGTATACGCAAAATTATTATTTAAGTCCTGTATTTTAGTAGCCAGACGACTCACCTCCGCCTAATATAACGGTGTTTTTGTGCGCCAGCTGTTTCGCTACGTTAAGATATCTCATCTGTGATTGGTGAGATGGAGATGGAGGACGCTTTCTGATTGGCGTGTGACGCTCACGTGGTGTCCTGGGGTGAGCAGAGAGCATGGAATGCCAAGAGGGGACCCGCCTTTGAGCTGCCGCCATTTTGGACTGTCACGTTGATTGCGCAAACCTGTGCTGCACTGTTAGCTGTCAGGTTCATGCACTGACTTTTTCATGTTGACACTTGTGTTTACTAAATAATAAATCACCAGGAACTCCGACTATCAAGATCTCAGTCTTTTTATGTTATCTTTATGACGATTAAATCTGCACAAACACTATAGAAGTTACTCATTCAATAGGCCTATAGACTGATACAGCTCCATCCACACAGGTTTACAAAAGGTAGCCTACAATTGGACACCAGATTTTCCATTTTTCAATGAATTTAATTTCCACAGAAATTCTTGTTTCATATTCAAGTCTATGCTCATACACATATCTACATACATTCACTTCTATTTGATCAATGTTTATACCATATTTACATCCCAGTTACACTTCTACCTACCAACCCATCTACCTACCTACCTAGTCATCTACCTACCTATCCATCTACCTACCTACCTAGTCACCTACCTACCTACCCATCTAAAGTATCTACCTACCTACCTACCTACCTACCTATCCATCTACCTACCTACCTAGTCACCTACCTACCTACCCATCTACAGTACCTATCTACCTACCTAACCATCTACCTACCTACCCACCCCCCTACTTAGCTACCCACCCTCCTACCTACCTACCTACCCAACTATCTACCTAGCTACCTTTCTACCCACCTACCTACCTACCCATCTACCTACCTATTTTCCTACCCACCTAGCTACCTACCTACCCACCTAGCTACCTACCTACCCATCTACCTATCTACCTCTTTACCGACCTACCTATCCACCTAACTACCTCTCTAACTACCTACCAACCTATCCACATAACTACCTCTCTAACTACCTACCTACCTACCAACCTATCCACCTAACTACCTCTAACTACCTACCTACCTATCCACCTAACTACCTCTCTAACTACCTACCTACCTACCAACCTATCCACCTAACTACCTCTCTAACTACCTACCTACCAACCTATCCACCTAACTACCTCTCTAACTACCTACCTACCTATCCACCTAACTACCTCTCTAACTACCTACCTACCTACCAACCTATCCACCTAACTACCTCTCTAACTACCTACCAACCTATCCACCTACCTACCTCTCTAACTACCTACCTACCTATCCACCTAACTACCTCTCTAACTACCTACCTACCTACCAACCTATCCACCTAACTACCTCTCTAACTACCTACCAACCTATCCACCTACCTACCTCTCTAACTACCTACCTACCTATCCACCTAACTACCTCTCTAACTACCTACCTACCTATCCACCTAACTACCTCTAACTACCTACCTACCTACCAACCTATCCACCTAACTACCTCTCTAACTACCTACCAACCTATCCACCTAACTACCTCTCTAACTACCTACCTACCTAGCCACCTAACTACCTACGGCGGCTTTAATTTGATTTTTATTACACATTTTATTCCACAAAGTCTCTTAGTCCAGGCAGCTCACTGAGCATAGCCGTGGGATGGGCACTGATTAACATGCATCAGTATACAGTGGAGATAGAACCCAAACACAGGCAGAAAATGTTCAGAGACTTTATTCACGAATGAAATCAATACAAGCACAAGACATAACAAGTAACCCCAATCGGGGTTGGTCGGGGTTCATCGTGGGGTTATTTGTTGTGTATTGTGTCTTGAACGTCATCATTCGATCCGATGTACTTTTTCCAACAACTCACGACAGAGTTGCTCACCCAGAGAGAGCTCCGGACCTTGCCTCAAATGGGGCTTGGGCGATCGTCCTTTTAGCGCCACACCACTAGATGCCACGGGGATGGATGGGCTAGTGGGGCTGTCTCTCAGAGAGTGCGAAGTGGAAGTGGTCGCCCCTTGAGTGACTTCTTCCCAACTCTTCCGAATGAGCCTCTTATAGCTCTTGGGTGGTGGTGGAGGTGGTGGAGGTGGTGTTGGTGGTCGTCGTGGTGGAGGTGGTGGTGGTGGTGGTGGAGGTGGTGGTGGTGGTGATTGTGGAACGTCCGGCTCGGATTGTCCCTTTACCAGCACATCACTAGACGCCATGGGGGTGGAAAAGGCGCTAGTGGGGCTATCTGCTCTACTGGTCCTGGTCACGGAGAGTGGTGTTCTGACAGATGGGGAAGTGGAAGTCGCCCCTTGAGTGACTTCTTCCCAACTCTTACGAATGAGCCTCCGACGCTGAGAGAGCTCCAGATCTCGTCTCCAGTGGGGCTCGGGTGATCGTGGAACGTCCGGGTGAGATTGTCCCTTAACCACCACACAACTTGACGCCATGGGGGTGGAAAAGGCGCTAGTGGGGCTATCTGCTCTACTGGTCCTTCTCATGGAGAGTGGTGTTCTGACAGATGGACAGCTGACAGACAGGTCTGTGTCAGATGGACTGCTGATGGACGGTGGTGTGTCAGATTCGCCATTTGAACTTTCGCCCTCGTGTGTCGGGAAGGGCTCGGCGACGCGGCCAGGTGGTACGGGGGCGGAGCCTCTACTCGTCTCAGACGCCGGGTCTTGTCCACAGCCCCCCGGATCATAGGAGTCAGAATGTGAATCCTCTTGTCCTGAACAGTCACAATGGCTCGCATGTGCACGTATCTTCATAAGTGCATCCAAACGGGAAAGGAAGCTTTCGCACCGGGCTATCTTACTTTCCAGCTCGGCCCTTTTTAGGTACAATAAAATACAAAAAACTAAAATGACTTTTGATGATTTCAGTACACTTGTACAATCAAAATGCATCATACCACACATTTTACACATAAACACACACATCTCACACAAACAAACACACACACTGTTGGATACACTGAAAAAACATTCTGAACTTACAGATGAATGTCTTTACGGTTTCCATCCTAATTCATAAAGGAAATACAAGATGGATGTTGAGGTCATTAAGGTTTCACAAAGACAGAGCAGCTTCTGTATTTGTTTGAATTGTAAATGATTAAAGTACAATGAAACTTTGATTACCAACCTTAATGTTTCCACGGCGATCTCTCCATTGATCGAATAGCCAAGGCACGATCACGCCCAAGGAGAGAGCGATTAAAAGTCCACAGCAGAGGAGTGTGTTGTCAATCAACAGGAACGGGATCTGATCGGGCGTGGGCTCAGGATCGTCCATATCCACCAGATGGCACTATGACTCTAAAAACTTAGTTTACTCCACTAACAAACATATTGTCAAAGCCACATCTTTAACAACATGCTCTTCTCATCGCAAACATCGCACTGAGGCTTGCCACTCGTTACAGCAAGATATATACCTTGCCGCTGTGACGTGTGCGTGATGTGACGCCGTAGTGCCCGTGATGTCACGGATAGAACACTGTGACGTGACGGCTATAGTCCAGGCGGCCAGCTAATTGAAATAAATGCAGGGCTAGATTTAAATAGATTTAAGCTTGTTTTTGCTTAAGACCCAACGATACAACTTATTTAATACACTCCCACATTCAGAATTAAATAGGAGCGCTTAAAAGGCTGATCGGATAATCAGTCCGTTAAATCCAGTCGTTAATTGTCCACGTTTTCGATAGAGATGGATAGGCATTATTGGTGATATTAAATAAGGGTCATCGCTCTCTATGAATCATTCATATTCAAGGGCGTTTTGTTATTTTGAAGGCTATTCGTAGGCCAGTAGGATTTGAAAGCAGCCCAAGACAGAGGCGCGCATGCGCTCCTGACCCCCGAGTGCACAGCCCATGATCCGACGAGAGAGAGGGAGGGGAGAGAGAGATAGGGTGGAGGCGGGGAGAGGTGAATGGGTGAATGAGAGGCCGCTTTGGATAAAAGCGTTATACGTAAATGCACTCCATTTACCATCTGATCAACTATGAGTTGATGGAATGAGAAAGAGGGGGGAATGGGTGAATTAATTGGAGTGTGACGCCCTCTAGTGGTGAGAATTGTGAGTCACATACTGAGAACCTAGGTCAAGTACACACACTGTACATTTGACTTGAGGTGCGTTAGATTTATCTGAGTTTGCACTTTTGAGGCCCAAGTATGAGAGAGCTAACTGTCTTTTATCCATATCTGGGCAACATAACCCAGACCTCCCGGAGTCCGATAGATACCCCTGTGTCTGCTGTGGATGTCCTAGCATTTAGTTAACACACACACACACACGTACACACAGACATACACCAGCCCACTTCCGGCTTTAGGCCTGGGCCATAGCAAACACACACCAGTATTTGCCATGTCTCTCCTATGATGCTTTTTAAGCCTCTCTTACTCTGAAATGTAATTTAATGTAATTTATTGCTTTATAAATGTTCTTAGCCGGTAGACAAACATACTCCTGGAGCTTGCTCGATCGCCTTGTTGAGAGGGGTCAGGGAAGAATTTTTACAGCTCACTTATCTGGCCCCCGGGTGATTACTGTTTTTTTCCATTCCCTCTGGAATATGTAGAGAGTGGGTCGTATGCCCACCTCCCTTGTTCTCTGTAAAGCGCATTGTGTTTTCTCTGGGTATGAAATGCGCTCTACAAATAAAGCTTTGATTGATTGATTGATTGATTGATAACGCATGAAAGAAACCTGAGACAACTTTAAAGGTTATGTACATTTATACAGTTTCACAAATACAGTACGTCATTAACAGTAATGTCACATGACACAGACATTCAGATATGGAGCAACATAGAACCATTTGGGGGGAGTCACTATAGGAGCAGAAAACACTCTTCTCTTGTACATAGATAAGTACTTTATACATAATGTATACATACAAAATATATTCCAAACGTGTCACCATATCACAATAGCCTGGACAAAACACATAAAAACAGTTTGGTACAAAATCTCATTAGCAAAAAATAATAATAGGAGAATTATATCTATGGAGTGATTGCTTTTACAAAGAGAAGTGGAACGCTACAGAAATACCGATGCAGATATACTGTACAATGCAGATTCTCAACCTCTGTTTCTGCGTTCGTCTGACTACCTCCACTACCAACAACGACACAAAGCTATGCTCCTGAGGTCTTTGGCCTTTGACCTTTCTGGATTGTTCAACCTAAAAGGAGGTGAGAGTTAGGATGATCAGTAGGGAGTGTTGTCAACACTGACCCAATCATTACGGTAACTGGCACATCCACAGAGTTGCTTTTGAGGCTGAGTTGAAGGAGTAGATGTTGTTTTTTTTTGCTTCCCTCTGGAATATGTAGAGGTGGGTCGTATGCCCACCTCCCTTGTTCTCTGTAAAGCGCATTGTGTTGCCTCTGGGTATGAAATGCGCTATACAAATAAAGCTTTGATTGATTGATTGATTGATTGATTGATGTTCGAGGGTGAAGCAGTAGATGTTCGAGGGTGAAGCAGTAGATGTTGGAGGCTGAAGCAGTAGATGTTCGAGGGTGAAGCAGTAGATGTTCGAGGGTGAAGCAGTAGATGTTAGAGGGTGAAGCAGTAGATGTTAGAGGGTGAAGCAGTAGATGTTAGAGGGTGAAGCAGTAGATGTTAGAGGGTGAAGCAGTAGATGTTCAAGGGTGAAGCAGTAGATGTTAGAGGCTGAAGCAGTAGATGTTCGAGGGTGAAGCAGTAGATGTTCGAAAGTGAAGCAGTAGATGTTAGAGGGTGAAGCAGTAGATGTTAGAGGGTGAAGCAGTAGATGTAAAGGTTGAAGCAGTAGATGTTAGGGGGTGAAGCAGTAGATGTTAGAGGCTGAAGCAGTAGATGTTCGAGGGTGAAGCAGTAGATGTTCGAGGGTGAAGCAGTAGATGTTCGAGGGTGAAGCAGTAGATGTTAGCAGGGTGAAGCAGTAGATGTTCGAGGCTGAAGCAGTAGATGTTCGAGGGTGAAGCAGTAGATGTAAAGGTTGAAGCAGTAGATGTTCGAGGGTGAAGCAGTAGATGTTAGAGGGTGAAGCAGTAGATGTAAAGGTTGAAGCAGTAGATGTAAGCAGTATACGTTAGCAGGGTGAAGGAACTCATCCTGTTCGTCTTTGGTTTGTAATTTCTGGATTGTTCGACCTCACCAGAGAGCTCCAGGTGAGAGTTTGGGGTGGAGGGGGAGGAGCTTGAGGGGGATGAGCTTGAGAAGCTTGTTAGTAAAGTATCCTTCTACACTCCTATCTTCGCGTGTTGTTGGGTACAAGTAGGTCATGTGATTCTAAGATGTCCTTAGATGTTTTTTCAGTTTTTAACGAACTTCCACGATGGGGTCAGATGTGTTTCCCTGTGAGGAAGAAAAGGGGGCGGTCCTCTTTGGCGTTGGCGGTCTGG